>NC_072772.1:19584248-19884248 GCF_022539595.1 Amphiprion ocellaris
TCTCTCCTCATATCCTTTCTACGCTCTTACCCCGTGCCCCTCTTTTCATTCCATCACGCTCTCTGTTCACCTCCGTCGCTTTTTGGAAAGGCCCTTCACTGTAGGACGAGTGTGGGGCAGGGAAATGGCTCCGTGTCTTTATATGTATAGAATAGATTACTTCCAACTGTGCTCCGAGGGAACTTCTCTTCACTGATATCAAAGCCTGTTTGCTTCTTTTGTAGGGAGACAGAGTGGAGGCGCTTTTTCCTCCCTCTCTCTGTCTCACTGACATAAGAGCTCCTTTATCCACTGAGTGTGTGGAGTGTGTGTGTGTGTGTGTGTGTGTGTGTGTTCTTCTACAACTTCAGCGAGCAGTTCTTGAAGTGGTGCTCATAAGACATTAAAAGCACATTGTGAGTGCAGAGTAATTATAATCAGAGCATGATATAATGAGCATAATGTACAAGAAACTGTGGCATTGTTCAGCTTAAAGCAGTGAAGAAATGTGTGCCTTTAGGACATCACTATCCATTAGTCCTGTAAATGTTACCAGACACTGAGTGAGACTGATCACTAATTGCGGTTAAGGGAACCATTTGTCAGGTCCTAACTGATGTGGTTCTCGACTCCACCCATTGAGCAATTTTGTAAAAAAGGTGCTTCTATTTTTTCCTCATAGATGTGGTGAAAAAGCTGCTACTGTTTACATTTTATTGCAGTACAAACAAGAAAAGCACTCAGAGAGCACAGTGCTCCGCCAAGGCTGCTCAGTCGTTGTATGATTTCCAACGGATGAAACGGTCGATTTGTAGTAGGATCGCAATCAGGTGATCGTCAGCAGGTAACTGATGTAGTGTTCACTTGTGATCGTTGCAGTGACGCCGTGCTACTATCTTGCAGTGATACAGAAATCTTTAACAAATCCGTGGATCCAGACTATAAGCCACATCACTGCCAAAATCGAATTACTTGGTCCTTGTGTCATTTCTGAATTTCTCTGAAAATTTCATCAAAATCCATTAGACTGTTTTTGAGTAATGTTGCTAGCAGACCGACAGACAGACAAACCAACACCGATCGTCACACAACTCCGCCACGTTCCGTGGTGGAGTAATAAAAAGCATAGCGGCATTGTGACATAGTGTAAATTTGCATGTTCTGTCAGGATAAAAACATTTCAAATATTCCTTTGTGTCATTTCTGACTTTCCCTGAAAATTTCATCCAAATCCTTTGGTCTAGTTTTGAATAATGTTGCTAACAGACAGACAAACAGTGATAATCACATAACTCTGCAATGTTCCTTGGTGGAGTAAATATACAAACTTCCTTCTCCAAATCTCTCATATGCTTTTATTATTTAACCCTTAGAGTCTATTGGACACACTTTGTGTTGAAATTCACATCCCTTTCTTGGGTGAATTGCTCTAAAAGTATTTATTGCTTCAAAGTATTGCACATATCAAATGATGTTTCCAACACCGTTAGTTATTTGTCTGTGCCACAGTGTTGGTGAGAGAAAATAATCTTTAATTTACATCAAATTTCATCAGAATTGCAATCCACATATAGCTCTGTGTCCATCTCCACACAGACTGGTCAGATGTGTTAATACCATAGATCTGGTGCATATAAAAAATAAGCAGCAGAAAATTTGGATGATATTATTTTTTTCCCTGTTTCTTACAAAGAGTAGTCCAATTCAGCATTGTCTCCAGCAGAGTTCTGACATCCCACTTTGTATTAAAGATAAAGATAAAATAATAAATGTGCTTTTCAATGCAGTGATTTAAAAGTTGTGGGTCAAACACCGACAGTCACCTTTGAACAAAAAGGCAGTGATGATTCTAAACTCTGGAAGACTCAAAAAAATGTGGCCATCAGTGGCCTCTAGTTTACCTGATCGCTTCTGTGTGTAGACTACTGTATGTAAAGAATTAAACGAATAAAGCCATGACATATAATTATTTAGGCATATTTTTGACCATTTCAAAGTCTGGCAGTATCCCACCTTTATGGTTTTAACATCGTGATGACTCAATTTCCTGCCACGATTTTAGGGTGAGATGCATGTAAAACATGACAATTTTAGAATATGATCTTCCCTCTTGATATACAGGCTACATTGTCTGTACAGACTCTAGTTTCTTAATTTCAACTTGTAATTCTTTCCACTACCTCTTACTGAAAAAAGTATAGTCACTGTACTTAGGCAAGATTTCTATGCAAATACAGCACAAACTCGAACCAAATTCACACAAAAAATCTGCGAAAGAATGTTAAAATGAATACTTGATTTCATCCACAACTGTTATATGAACAGTAGTTGGTTTGTCAAGATAAACATGCTGTGCCACTGAGCCTCTGCCATGAAACACTGAAGAGGGCACAACAATGTGACACTATTAAAAAGCACCAAACCACATATGGTAAAAAAAGAATGCTGAAAAAAAATGATGGAAATGATGTGTTACACTGATGAAGTTTAAAGTTTCTTCATCTCTGCACACAGTTCAGTTGAATGGAAGAAAACTGATGGATGGAAATGTAATTAAAGTTAGGCACTGATTGTCTAACATGTACAGAGACAGACAATAGGGCATGCATTTATTATTTTTATTTTTTTTTTAGGCATCATTGGACAAAAATTCCATTTCTGTCTGTTGTTGGCGAAGTAGTTGGAAAGAAAGCTAGGCTTCTGCACCTCCTCCTGGCTCAGGCTTTAGAAAATCATGGCCAGGATTGAATGTTTTAGCTTATCACAGAACTGATCACCCAGAGCAGGTGGAATACTCTATATTATAACAGATTCCACAATGACAGTAGGTTGGAAGGAAGACTTTCACTTGGAAGAGTGGGGTTTGAATCCCAGTTAAAGCCACAAATGAATATGGAATGTTAGAATAACTGTCTATGTGCATTTGAAGACTTGTCTGGTGAGAGGGTTTCAGAGAGGGAGGGAACAGGGAAGAACTGTATATTTTCAATTTCTGGCTTTTTGCCAACTGTAAATTTAGAATACTAATATTGCTGGTTTTGTACGAAAACACGGCACTATTAGGTCCATGTGCAAGATCCTTCCGTATCCCCTCCAGGAGCACCTTAGTGTGTCTGATCCTGCACTCTGAGCCCAATTCTAACAAACCGGGATATGCCAAAAGAGAATTTCCCTTTGTGGGATCAATAAAGTTTAAAATAAAAATAAAAATAAAATGCTGGGCCAAGTATTTGCTTTTAGGTCTCTGCTTATAGGACATATTCTTGAAAATACTATCCAGCTTATTGAACAAACAGGCCCTCTATAAACTATACAGGCCTACTGCAGAGTGTGACTGCATCTCTGTAGCTGGATATTGTATGTCTGCTGTTTTGTTAGTTTTGGCTTTAAGACTGCACTCACAGTAAGGTTTGTAATGGAAGAATAAAATGTTACTCCCTGCTGATATTAATATGTACAATTATTATTAGCTCAGCCCACAGATCTTGTGGACCCACACACACCACTGTATCAGCAATGTATTAGACAGAAATGAGGCCGCTACACAACGTTTTAGACCACAACAAAGCAGCTACTCATACTGTAAGTGTTCTGGGGAGTGCTTTCTAAGAACTCTGTGACAGACATACACTGCCTGTCCAAAAATAGTCGCCACTTGGATTTAACTAAGCAAATAGGTAAGATCCTTCCACTGGATAATTACTGCAGTGATGAATATGTTTCTGCTGCAACAACTTATTTAACCCTAGCTGATGCAGTGAGGAGCTTCTCATTTCTTAAGCAACCATGTTGGAAGACATATCCTGTGGTCATGGAAAGGATGTTAATCTGTCTCAGAAAGGTCAAATTATTGGTCTGCATCAAGCAAAGAAAACAACTAAGGAGATTTCTGGAACTACTAAAATCAAGTTAAGAACTGTCCAACACATTATGAAAACCTGAAGGATAGTGGTGAAGCATCATCGTTGAGGAACAAATGTGGTCAGAACAAACTCTTGGATGATCGTGATCAGAGACCACTTAAATGTTTGGTGAAATCATATAAGAAATCAACAGTAGAACTCATGGCTATGTTTAATAGGGAAAGTAAGAGCACTTCCACTTGCACAATGTGAAGGGAACTCAAAGGATTGGGACTAAACAGCTGCATAGCTCTAAGAAAACCACTGATCAGTGAGGCTAAATGTAAAAAAGACTTCAACTTGCTATGGAGCCTAAAGATTAGAGCAATGGAAGAAGGTCATGTGGTCTGATGAGTCCAGATTTACCCTGTTCCAAAATGATGGGCCCATCAGGGTAAGAAGAGAGGTGGCTGAAGTGATGCACTCATCATGGCTAGTGTCTACAAACCTGTGGGGGTTAGAGTTATGATCTGGGCTTGGTCAGGTTCAGCAACGTTATGTTAGGTTTTTCTTCAGAGCTCAGGTGCAGGAACAGAGAGGGAGGCAGACGGATGCAAAACATAATGATTTATTTTACAAAAAACTAGAAGATACAGGAAATATGTTTTTCAATAAACAAGAACCTAAGGGGAAACGGATATAGAAAGCAAAATTCCTAAGAGCTAGAATGCCTCTAATGATAGGCAGAACAAGTATGGCAACTAAACACCAGTGACTAACCCACAGCAGGCACAACATGGGCAGGAAAGCTTAGCTCCTAAAAAACAACAAGTTCAACGGGCTATAGTTTAACTGCAAAGACTAGAGCTGAAACCAATGCAAGTACAACTTTTACTTACTAGAGAGACCCTGAAGAACTGTAGCAAAAGAGCAACTATGCTCGCTAGAAAAAACTCAAGAGAACTGAGGC
Source organism: Amphiprion ocellaris (assembly GCF_022539595.1). Lineage (NCBI taxonomy): Eukaryota > Metazoa > Chordata > Actinopteri > Pomacentridae > Amphiprion > Amphiprion ocellaris. The sequence goes on from NC_072772.1 coordinate 19,589,040, forward strand.
TAAGGAGCTACAACTATTCACTAAAAAGACTCAGAAGAACCGTAATGGAAGAGCAACAACTGCTCACTAGAAAGACTCAGAAGAACTATAGCAGGAGCTACTACTGCCTGCTAGAAAAAAAAGTATTCACAGAAGCAGACGGGGGGTCCGGATGTATGCATTCACAATCCGGCGTCGTACTGCTGACTGGAGTCCCAATATAAAGGAGAAGAGGTGAGTGACTGATTGGCCCTGGCACAGCTGATTCTTCTTCTGCTGATGACCAGATTGCCTTCACCTGCCACCACTGCACAGCACCCAGAATACCTAAAAAGGAAAACAAAGGAGCAGGGAGGGGCCTAGCCAGAGCCTGCAGACGCAGTCCTGACACATTATGTCAGCTGACTACCTGAATACACTGAATGACCAGGTCTTTCCATCAATGGAGTTTTTCTTCTCTGATGACATGGACATGTTCCAAGATGACGATGTCAGGATTCATGGGGCTCACATTGAGAATGAGTGGATCAGGGAGCATGAGACGTCATTTTCACACATGGATTGTCCTCCACAGAGTCCAGACATCAGCCCCACTGAGAATCTTTGGGATGTTCTGGAGAAGACTTTGCACAGTGGTCCGAAAATTAATGCATCTCTGGACAGAAATAAATGCGGTGACATTGCAGAAGCTTATGAAAATAACGCCACAGTGAATGCGTACCATACTGAAATCTAAAGGCAGTCCAACGAAACATTAGAGTGTGCGAGTTTTTATTTAGACAGGCAGTGTATTTTGCTTTTTAGTCATTACTGCACATCTTGCAGGAAGAATCAAGCAATGCAGTGCAAATCCACCAAAGACTTAATATCCAAGAATAGCTACCAGAGGGAAACTCTTACCACATACACAAAAAAATCGATTTCTTTCCTATTAATAATGAAAAACACGGATTTTAATAAGCTGCATCTCGCTACATGTGCATGTTGCTCCACCATACAACACCTGAAATGATCTTTCACCTCAACCCTGCACTTCTACTCCTGTTGCTATTTCAGTGAGCGGCTGACCTCTGACCCCTGGTGATGATTCCCTGCAGAGAGGAAGACGAAGGCTATCGACTGAGCTGTGTGCTCTGTTTCCAGGCAGAACACACTGTCATCTTCAAAGAGACACTCTGTCTCCTTACCTCTAACCTTTCTATCTCTATCCCCACCATTTATCTGCACCTTTATCGCTATACGTCTGCCTCTCTCCTCGGCTAATAGGAGCTGCAGTAGTGATTTTTGACAACAAACACACTCTCGTATGAAAGCTGTGTGAGATTAAAAGCATATAGATTGCAGTGCTACGTGAGAGGACTTGTGGCTCTGAAGGCTTCAAAGCTTGAAATCTGAGTTTGATGTAAAAGGCTTTTTGTGAATTCAGAATTAAATAAAGGGATATTTTGTATGGCAAAGGCAGAAATGTGGAGGGTTTTACTTGTTCTATATTAAATAGCATTTTTGATGTTATGGATTTTCAGCTTTCTTTGTGCAGCCAGTTTTGAAATGTAACTGTGGCTTCATTTTATTTCAGTCGGTGTGAGTCTTTGTGTGTGTTCCACGGTGGCCCGGTGAGCCAGGTGTGCCTGGGAGTCCCTCACTTCAGATGCCAAAAGTGCAAAGGTCAGATATCTCCCCTGAATTTCTCCACGGGGCCTCTTTTAAGGGACCGAGATAAAGGCACCATCTGATCCTCGGGGCCACTCGGTGTCGGGGCTCCGGCCGAGATGAAAGCAGAGGAGCTCGGGGAAAATGACTTTCTTGTCGCTGCTTCAACTTTTAATTTCCTTAATTGATTTTCCCTTCCCGCAGAGGTAAGGGTTTGCAGACACAAAACTAATTGATTTCAAATGTTAATCCCTCTTACCGCTGAGCAATCGAGAGGCCTCCCCGCCATCGATCTCCAATCCATCCAAACTCAATTAATGTGCTGGAGACCGATGGGAGGAGGAGGAGGAAGAGGAGGAGGACCCCTCTCTTCTTCGGTTTCATTCTCTCTTATTTTTTCCTCTTCCATCACTCACAGATGATGCTCACTGCTCTCCTGTATTTGGTAAGACTTTAATTGTAAAACTGTGATGGATGATCTTGTGCATTCTGCACATTTTCAGCAATGATGTTACTCTGTGTCATGTAGTTTGTCAATCTAGTTTTCCTACCGTTTGAATTCTACATGGATAAATTGTAAGCAGTAGCTGCCAGTTGCTGCATATCACACATGTAGTTTACAAAAAGGCAGCAGATTACAACTTAAAATTCTAATTAAAATAAAGTGAGCTGAGAACTTGTTAAAGGGTCATAAATAGTCATTTAATGTTACCTACATGATGTCATGTTAAAAGACTTGACAGAAGTGCCTGCTCCTTAGCTGGTTGCACAAACACCTTATGAACTCTCACTTTAAAAAAAATAAATAAATAAATAAAAATCACCCAGAGATTTTGCAGTGATTAAATTTCACAGTTTCTATGAAGTTTCCTTGTGCTTGTAATGCTGATTTTTGTCTCACAAAGTCGGCCAATAGATGGTGGGGGAAAAAAATGGCAGTAGAAAAGAAGGCAAGACAAGCTGATCAGTCAGAGGAGAAAAATATTATACTGCTAGGGGAATAGAAAAGAAATAAAAGAAAAAAGAAATTGCTTATTTTCTTCTTTTATCGGGATAAACTCCTCTGTGTAGTTGGCAGAAGACATTGTCAGATATACTTAAGAAAAAAATTCCATTACTGTAATATTTAAGTGATCATTTTAAGGAAACATGAAGACTTGAAAAATCATGCTTTTGTTTTTTTTAATGCCAGCTGGAAATATTGAACTTATATACACAGACAAGTGTTTTGAAGGATTAAATTAACATAGGAAGTTTTTTTTATTTATTATTTTTTTTACTTAGTTTGGTTGATAAGGGATTTCATAAAAGTAAGACCAAAAAAAACAGTAAATCCTGAACTTAAAGGTGTTATGTCCACCCATCCACCCATTATCTATACATCGTTTTATCCTCATCAGGGTCGCGGGAGCGCTGGAGTCTATCCCAGCTGACTTGGGGTGAAGATAGGGGACACGCTGGACAAGTCGCCAGTCTGTTGCAAGGCTACCTATACAGACAAACAATCACACTCACATTCACACCTACTAGTAATTTAGAATAATCAATTAACCTCAGCATATTTTTGGACTGTGGGAGGAAGCCAGAGTACCCGGAGAAAACCCACACATGCACAGGGAGAACATGCAAACTCTATGCAGGAAGATCCCAAGAAGGCTGGGACATGAACCAGGGATCTTCTTGCTGCAAGGAGAAAGTGCTAACCACTACGCCACTGTGCAGCCCAGGTGTTTTGTGCAACTGATTTTGTTATCAGGAATCCTTGACTTGTACTTCAAGGTAGAGCTTAATGCCAGAGGTGTTTTGTTCATCTGGCAATCTTCAAGTTTCTTTATGTGAAAACTGAAAATTTTCATGAAAACAAACAGATGATGAAGAAGTCTGATGTTGCTGGAGAGTAAACCTCTGACAGATCACTGAAGAACAGAACAGAGCTGCTAATTTGAGGCTAACGCTAACCACAGCACATCTGGAACCAAACTTCCAAACAGTGGCCAAATGCAAAACAGCTAATAGTCGTAAAAGTCTCTTTTAAGTTTACCCCACTAACTAATGTAGCCTCATTGATGTGTTCCTTGGCCTTTAAACTAACACATGTTTACTTCTGTGAGTAGGAGGGTATTTAGCACAATTTGCAGCTCATTTTTAGAACAGAGAGAAACACACTTCAATCCATATCTTATACTTTAGCTCTTGTGTGTTTGGAGGCTAAAGTGAGATCTACTTCCAAATTCTCTGCAAACCAAGAAAACTGTGACTTGACAGGAAAGTTGTGTCTCCTTCCAGGTGCCCCGCTATGATTTGACAGTTGCTGTTATTTGGATGTGTTAGTGAATAGTCAGATTTACTTCTAAGGTTTCAATTGTCAGTGGCAAGAGCATACAAATTAAGATTGAGGAACTAAAATCAGGTCCAGTGAACAAATTATGAGCCACAGCAATCAAACCTAACAAACGGCTTTGCCTCAGTTGTAAATCAATTTGGGTTTTGAAGCAACGCATTGAAAATACGCGTATAAATCTCTCTGGATGTTCTGGTAATGGATAAAGCTTCAAGACAAGCACATTGTTTTCTCAGATCTCTATCCATAGAGGCCTTTCTTTCCCTTGCTTTCTCTTCCTTACCTTACTTTCCCTTTGTTTCTGTATTCATCTCTATGTACATCTGTCACAGCCCTTCCTATATATCAAACCTCGCTCTCTTGACCTTTCATTTCTCAAAGACAAAGTAGAAAGAGAAAGGGTGATTGGATATTGTTTCAAAGCGATTGAAGTGCAAGTCATGTCAGAATTTTATATCCCCGAAGTTGAAATGTCCTGTCAGTTTGCCCTAAATTGCTCTTTGCAGTGGATCTGTTCTTCATTTCACAAACTGTACTACAATATTCTGTATCCTCACAGGCACCGTAAACAGATGAATATATGTCCTGCAACAGATCTGATAGATGTTTTGAAATGCTAGCCCTCCCCTAAATATTCTCTTTTAACCTTGTGCATGTAGAAAGCACTGATCTTTTTCTTTTCTGACGCCCCCACCCCTCTCTTTCATTATGTTGTGTTTTTAGCAGGGCTTAATTTTATAGCTGTCTGAATGCTTTTGAAAGTCCTCGTGGACCTTGGCAGCCTTTATAGTATCATGAAATTAAACTAGTGCTCCCTTGCACTTCCACTCAAACTTCAAAGGCCCCAAACTTTGGCACTGGAAAGGCATTGAAATGAATTGTTAAAAATATCCTCCCGCAGTAGTTTATGATGAACCCTGTATGTGTGTGTATGTGAGAGCATGTTTCATTCAGAGGATAGAGCTGACATCAGACGATGGGGGAGAAGATTTATGAGTGTGTGAATTAGGGTGTGATTATGGCCCAGATTTAGTGGTGTGCAGTAGGGGGGTGGAAGACGGCAAATCTCCATATGAGAGCCTCAGGTCATTGTGATCACACTCAGTAGATCCTGGAGACATCGTAAACACAGACACACCCCAAACTCATGTAATAAACTAATAAATTAGACAAATATGTTCACACAAATATATTAAAAATGCATTTTTTGGAATGCCAGATTTGAAACTATGATATAATCATTTATGACTGCTTCTTCCTTCCTTACTCCCTGTAATTTATTTAGTAGAGCCTTTTATGCTAATTATTTTGTCTATGTATCCATCCTGATTAATTTTAAGTGATTATGACTGATTAAATTATCCAGTGGTTGCTTTTGTGTTTAAATAACTGACCATTTATACACTTTTAATCTAAAAACACAAACCGGGTGTCCCTAAAGTCTGGACACATAGAATGGACATAGATAGGGTCAGGGTTACAGTTCGGGAACGGATTTTTGGGGGGCTAGCATGAAGTTTAGCCATGACCAACTCTTTAGTTTTGGCTGATACATTTGGTCTTTCAGAACAGGGTTTGTCCATGACACTGAGCGTTTCGATATGTCCATCCTTCACGTCCACTGCGAAGTTCAACCAGTTCAACTCTTTCTTCTTTCGACAAAGCCATATTTAATCTGTAGAGGCAAACAGATTACCGTTAATGAGATTTCCTATGTGTCCAGACTTTAGGGACGCCCTGTATAACAAAGGTGATTTACCTTTTCTGCAGCAATCACTGTTAATATTTTTGAAATTAGGCCTGAATCAAAGGCAGCTATCTTTTAAATTAATCAAAAACCAATCATTTTAAAAGTTGATTTTGTATTGGAAATTAGAACATTGGCCTTTTTTTAACTACTTTTGCATTGTAACTGTTTATTTCAGGGGCATTTTATGCATTTGTTACAGTGTATTGGTTCCTCTGCCCTTAACATAAAGAATATATTACTTTTTTCATATTTACAATTGAAACAACATTTACAGATGTGGTCACATGACAGTGTCATCCTGCTACAATTATTCCTTGTGTTCATACTGGCTATTAAAAGATTCCTTCATAACATGCTTTCAGTGGAAGTGATCAACCCTCTCAGGTCTTGTTGTGTACAAATATATACATACCAGTGTTTAGCTGAAGCCAATATTAGGCTTCAACGACTTTAGTCAGTCAATCAAGTACCTTCAAACATGACCTTTTCTTAGTATGAAACATCTTCCCTCTGTTTGTCTCAAGACACTGAACCACAACAGAGAGACAGTAACACAAAAAGAGAATTTTATAAAAGACGAAAGCCTCATATTGTCCTCAGATAAATTCTGGAATATAGTTTTCTATAGGTTTATTTTGAATGTAACCACCTTACTGCTGAATAACTTTAGCCGATTATTCATAACTCATGTAATTACTGAAAAACACACATAAATATATACATTTATATACATAAAGAAAAATAGATATAAAATAAAATAAAGAAAGCAAGAAAAGCCCAGAAGCTCAGAGAAGAGAACCAGCATGAAGCCGCCCCTGGTCCTTGGGTTGATGGGAAACCCAAGTGGGAGGTCTACATGGAATTGTCACATGGAATACAAAGGAAGTCAAAGAATCTTCATTATCAAAGTATATGGTATAGAATAAAACTCAATTTAAAAAGAGAAAAATGCTCAAGCGGTATTGAAGCGGAGTTTTTCTGCATAATGAGGGGTTTAGAAGGTCCATATCTGCTGCCAGGTTCTGCTCAGGAGGCGTGGAAGGATTTTATTTTCTGTCAATAACTGCCAAATGTTCTTCACAATAAACGGACCGGGAGTTTTAAACAGGTTTCATGTTTTATTTCTCAGAGTTGACTGTGTGGAAATGTGTGTCTTTCCACTTAGGTCACGTTTTTCTTCACTGTGCTTCCGTTTTAATCTAAAATTCTGCAGCTCTGTGGAACCGGAGAGAGAATGGTGGACGTGAATCTTTGTCATTTTCTGTTTGTTTTTTTTGTCATTTTGTCAGTCTCTTTGGAAACACTACCTACAATTCACCTAAAATCTCTGAACACTCTAGCTCTTTATGATCCTGAACACCTGGGATTTGTTCATACACCAAACTTTGTATTTTCATTATGTGGTTTCATGGTGATTGAAACTACTGGATCTTCAATTAAGTGATTTTCACAAATTACAAAGAAGCAAAGATTTGATACGCTTTTAAATATTTAGAAATCTTTGAATGAGACATATCTGTCCTCTCCTTATATTGTCTTTGTAGAAAATCTCCAAGAGGCAGCTTCACACTTTAAAGAAAAGCTCATTTTCATCTTTCTTTTTTATGTTCAAGTTAAATCCAAACCTACGACAATCTTCTGCTTGTTTGTGTGAGTGAGCTGAAACATTTCTGTGCTGTGGTTTCTTTATAATACACAGTTGACCCCTCTGGTACAGTTTGCATGGTTACAGTGTTTAGTCATTTCACTACTGCCACAATTTAAGAAGCCTCCAGGATTTCAAGCTTTCCATTCCCACACTGTATTATTTTTCATTATGCTTCCAATCGCCCTCTACTTATGGCTTTCCTTCTTCAACGTTACTCTGTTGAGGGCTCTATTTCTGGAATGGGTTTTGGTCCCTGTGACGTTTTCCAAATTATTCGGAGTGCCTGCCAAATTGATCGCCGTCCTTCCTTCTCAGTTTCTGCTGGTGACGGGAGCAGCAGAGCTGGATGGATTTGAGTTGGGATTGGGAACGACAGGACCATTTTACCTCACCATAAAAGTGCTGTCTCCAGGACTATCCCTGTCCTGAAGGCTGGAACTGCTGCTGACGGCGCACCAATGATATGAGATGAAGAATGACAACAGCAACAGCAGCCCAGGGTGTGTGTCTCTGTTTGTGTGTGAAACTATTGTCTGAAAGCGTACAAGGACGCAGCATTCACAGGTTTCCATTGTGTGAGTCTGCACATGCCTGCACTTGCAAGCATCTGCTCCAGTGTGCTTTATGGCAGGATGTCAGCCACCGTTCACACACTGATCCTGATTGCAGTTCCCATTATAATATAAGAGGATACCCACTCACATGGAAGCCATCAAATCATGGCCAGGCAGAACAATTGGCTCAAACTAGGAGGCCGACGTTGATGGATCTATTACGATCCAAACTGGAGGCGAATGGAGGCAATTTTTTTTTTTCTGGCTTGGATTCCAAACTTTAAAAAGGATGTCATTTGTTTTTCCTGGCTGTATTTTGGAGAGAGGAGTGTAACTCAAGCTCTGACTGAGCAGACAGACACGGGCACACAGGGAATGTATGTTCTCTCTGGCTTGGGTGCTCTGTTGACAGAACTCCTGGGAACCCAGAGAACAAGACGGTGGATGTGCAGGCGAGAACAACCTCTTACCCGAAAATGATGATAGATCTCGGCTGACTACCGACAACTCTCCATTGATGACGTTGTTGGGTGTTCAGGGTCCTGTTTAACAGAGGAGGGGGAAATAGATGACCACACTGCTGCATAAAACTCCTTTTCTGATTAAGTTTCACATTTTATTTGGTGTTCTTGGAAACAGCTGTATGCAGCGTTTACATGAGACGTCTCTTTAATACTTGACCTGGCAGCAGATTCTTATAAATGAATAAACATGTCATACAATTCATTAGAGAGTTAAAATAACTTAGTGTTTGCATGACTTACACTGCTGTTGTTGGCTTGATATCCTGTACCTCACATTATTTTTGGAATTAAGTCTGTTTGGATGCTTCTTTATCAGCACATATCGAGTAGAAAGATCTGGATGTGTTCTGCCTTTAGAGCGCTTAATACACAACAGCCACAGTTATCTTAACTTTTATGTTTTCTTTGGTATAGCTTGATAATTTTGATGCACCATTACTCCACCAAGGAATGCATTGGTTTGTCTGTCTGTTAGCAACATTCCTCAAAAACAGCCTAACAGATTTAGATGAAATTTTCAGGGAAGGTCAGAAATGACACAAAGATCAAATGATTAGAATTTGGCAGTGATGCAGCTTATAGTCTGGATCCACGGACTTATTAAAGATTTCTGTATCATTGTGAGATAGCTGCACGGCGTCACTGTAACTATGACAACAAGTGAACATCACATGACGATCACATGATTGCGATCCTACTACAAATCGACCGATGCGGACGTATCAGGACATAGCCGTTGGAACAATTGATTAAATTGTGGGGGTGTTTCCGAGTCCCATCAATTCCTGCCGCCCGCTACATATTTAGGTCACGCGGTTCGGTATCCATACACAACGTACACATGCATAACACACACTTGTGCTCAGCGCAAGGTCATTTTGTTTGTGGATACATCTATATTAAATGACCACATTCTATGTTGTCGTGATTTCTGATCATCAATAACCAATAAACAAATGCTGCATTTCTAAAAAAAAAAAAAAAAAAAAAAAAAACACTGCATTTCTGACAATGCCATATGGGGGAATGAACAACCATGGAGGAGTACTGCACTCTCTTTTCTTGTTACTTTTATTAATGACATGAGTTTTTTATAAAGTTGATTCCTAAACTGATGGGATGTGACTCTCAGAGACTCCAAATGTAAAACATGGTTAAATACACTGGATAAATACGCTGCTCTGTGTCTGCTCCCAAATTCCAAATAAATGTGTACTTGTAGACGTACTTAGGCTTGTGTTGAATTTGGAAACCTTCAGGCATAGCCCATATAACATATAAAACATGAACCATTCCTTTTCGGTGTAATAGCAATCCTCTCAAAGTTCAGACTGTGACTCAAAAAAACAGTCACAACTCAGGTATTAAGTTTAAATAAAATCAGACAGGAAAAACTTGGTTGTGTTGACAGATATCGTTGTGAATTTTACACATTATTGGAAACTGTAGGACTCAATACAATGAGGGCTGATGGAGAGAGAAAAAGCAAGACCAAATAAACTGATCAGAAATATCATCTCTATCCTGAGGTGCATCCTGGACTCAGCGGAGGATGTTGGTGTAAAGGTTGTCATCCGTCACCTTCCATCCAATCTGTGACACAGTGAGAGTTCTGAGAAGCTCCTACAGCGACTTGCTTTTATACTCATAATGTACACAGGAGCACTTATGCAGGTCCTGTGTACACTCTACACAATAAGAAGAACAAGAACAATCATAAAAAAAATGTATTTGTGTAGAACGTTTATTTCTTAACTTTGTCAACATAAAAGCAGATTATGTTTACATTTTTGACTATTAAGAGCATGAAAAATACAAACAATATGAATATATCAAAAATTTAATAAAGCTGAAATGAATTTGAATGTTAAACTGAAAGCATAGGACCAAATAAAACAAATACAGTTCATGAAACATGAAACATAAAACAGTTTACACAAATATTACATATCATTACAGATGTATTTATTTATATAGTACAAGTTTCCAAAAACCTACAGGTTGAATTTTTGAAAAGTGTTTCTAACATGAAAATGTAAAGCATATTTCTGTAATATGAAACAAGACACACGATAAGGCATTATTTAAGTATTACTCAGAGTTCCGAATACCAAGGATATTTTTTCCTTTTCTGGCCTCATTATCTTAACAACCTCAATTATACTGAGCAGTTGTACGAAGCTTGCTACGAGTGTGTTGCCACCACAATACCAATTACAAACATGGACATATTGCTAACAGGAAGAATAAACTATAACCCTGAACCAATATAAAGAATTAAAAAATGTAACAAAGGCAAAAAGCAAGACCGCTGCTGCTGCCAAAGTCATGAAGGTAAGATGCAAACTGTGTGAAAGTGTAAATAAATCCCTGATTATTATCACTGCCGCATCAGTAAAGCATAATAACTTGGACTATAATTAGACTACCATTGTTATTCCATTAAGTGTGTTTCTTTGATGCAGTCTATGACTTACGGAGCTTATGGAGAGGGACAAAAGAAGACAGAATAAAGATATTTCTAGCCTTATTCCTTCAGTCACGGCTGTGGTGGTGTTAAACAGTTCTGGGAGCAAGTAAGGGAAATATTTTTAAAAATAATTCCCACTGGTAAGCAGACTTACATCAGATATTATGGTGAACGAGTCTTAAGCTCTTTATCAGTCTCTATTTTTGGATTGTTTCGCTATACAAAGTTCTATATGCTGTGACAAAAAGGGGAAAAAATGAAGCAAAGACAACTAGAATTCCCTCCACTGAGGATTTACATCTCTCACATCTGCACTTGTCAAGGAAAGAAAAGTGTTTAGATGGTCTAGAAACTCTTATCTACCTCCAAAATCCTCAAGCTGTCCACACTAAGCTGAACAGGATCTTTCAGGATAGTGATGCCTTTTTGTAAGAGAACTGAGGTCAGTATGCGATGCTTTCATCCATGTTGTTGATGTGTTATCAGGAACAGAACCTGCTCCGGTGCAGGACCGCTGGGCAGAAAACCTGAAAGTGAACCCAGAGTCAAACCTGAAGTTATTTCACTAATCCTAAATTCTGCTTCGTAGAACAGACCTCAGGACACTTCTGATAGCCTCTAAAAATAACCATATAGCTGTCATAATATTTGAAATAAAATGCTTTTATCCTGACAGAACATGTAAATTTACACTATGTCACGATGCCAATAAGCTGTGCATGTGACGATCAGTGTTGGTTTGTCTGTCTGTCTGTCTGTTAGCAACATTACTCAACAACAAATGGATTTGGATGAAATTTTCACTGAAGGCCAGAAATGACACAAGAACCAAGTGATTAGACGGCTTATGTGGCTTATAGTCTGGATCCACGGATTTGTTAAATTTTTCTGCATCACTATGAGATAGCGGCATGTCGTCACTGTAACTATGACAACAAGTGAACATTACAGCGTCACATAATTGCGATTCTACTACAAATCGACCGATGCAGACTCACTGGGACTTATCCGTTGGAAATGATACCAGGAACAGTTGATTAAATTGTGGGAGAGTTTCGAGTTCCATCAATTCCAGCCATCCGCTACATATTTAGGTCACGCGATTTGGTATCTGTACATAAGGTACACATGCATAACACAAGCCTGCACTCAGCACAAGGTCATTTTGTTTGTGGATACATCTATGTTACCATGATTTCTGATCATCAGTAACTATTAAACAAATGCTGCATTCTGAAAAATAATGCTGCATTTTTGACAATGCCATATGGGGGAATGAACAGCCTTGGTGAAATACTGCGTCCTCTGAGTGCTTTTCTAGTTATATAAGTTGTCATTTAGTGTTGTGTAGGTTTATCTTTTTCTTTCATGTCTCCTTATTTTTGGCATGTAGATAATCTGGCTTTACTCTGGGATTCTTCATAGCTTCTAAGTAATTTCCCTCGAACTGTAAATAAAAATGATCACTTACCTCTATGTCACCTCGTCCTTTCTCTTTACATCTAATTGTTACTCCCCTTATCCCCTATCCCTTCTGGGGAACATAACAGTTTTTATGTTCTGATGAAAATAGCCAATTAGTGGTGTCTGTTTCTGTCTAATTCGGGGCATTAAATACCTGACAAATCATTCACACAGAGCTCCTGCCATAAAGCTGTCCTGTTTAATGATTTGCATCATTGCTTGCAATCAGAGCCTAACACATCCACGTATATTAAACGGCTGGCTACATTAATAGAGTCATTTCTATCACCTCATGGTATGTGTCATCATATCGCTGAGCCCAAACAATCAGTGGTGTGGTGAGAGTGAAGAGTGTCACCCCTGACTGACCTGAAAATGGCCCGAGATAATGACGGCACCACGGTGACAGCAATGTGGTCTGAGGAGGAAAAAATAAAAAGAAACTTACTTTGGCAGTGTGCTGTGTCCTTGTGAAAACCGCCTTTCTGGCGATGATGTGTTGTCTGATCCGGACCAGGCGAGGGAACAGGGGACGGGAAGACGTGGGGCAGGGAGGATGAGAAAGGGACTGGGAGAAAATATGGGAGCTATCAACACTCACCTCAGCAGAAAAACAGAACCATGATGAAAGCAAAAAAAAGCAGAGCGGAGGGGAAAGAGTGACAGGCACCGACAGACGGAGAGTGAAGGTTAAAATGACAGAGAGACAAGCAGGCGGAGTACAGAGAGGAACGAGGGGGTGAAGAGTGGGCAGCTGCGATGAAACGAGAGACTAAAAAGAGAAAGAGGGACAGACAGACAGACAGACATCTCTGGCTATCAAACCCATGTGGCTTCACCCTGGAGACCACCGGCTTACATGGCAACAGATAAGAGAGGGAGGAATAAAGCAGACATCAGGTATGAACAGACAGAGTCCAGGAGACAAACAGACCAGATGAGCTGCTAGATCTGTCAGTCTGGCGGCTCAGCAGCAGTCATCAGAGCTCCTCACTTAAAATGGAGAATCAGAGCACAAGGACCACTTCACTGTCCAAACACTGCTATCCGCACTGCTAACACAAGGATGAACAGGAGCATGAAGTAGCGTCCACACAATGAAGTGAATATATTGTAAGGATTTGACCTGATAATTCACTCTGAGCACATATGAACGTTTTACACTGATATCCTTCAGACAACTTATCATCAGAGTCATAACTCAGTCAGATTGAAACACTCACTGATGCTCCTGCATTCAAAGTGATTCTATTGAGATCTAGTGGCTTTATGGGATCTTTACAAGCCCACTCGGTCCCATCAGGTTGGGTAGGGTCTGATTTACTGATGCAGGTCTCAGGTCTGTGTCTTAATATATTCAGCGGATTCGAATAGAATCCGCATCACAGTCACTGTGGTAGAAGATGTTTCAAACATAGACTGTATATGAAAGTTGGATGTAGCAACCGGCCCAAAAAGTGAAGCCTAACCGGAAGTGTCAAAAGCTTGCAGTACCACTATGACCTCAGTTCTACACAGCAAAAGCTAAAACCCAAAAGATTGCTTTTCTACAGCTCATGATTTTTTGTTAGTTTACATAGTCAAACCCAGAGATCAGGTGGCCAATCTGAAAATAAATCAATATTCAATTTTATATGAAACGTTAAAGTTTTAGTGACATCACGGGGTGGGACTACTTGATTGACAGTCCGGTCTGGAATGATTGACGTTTTCTGGACGAGGCATCCTAGGCGCTCATTCACCGTGAGCTCTGTTCTCCTCATTTGGATTTAATTCTGATATAATAACTGTTAGTTTGTCAGTATTTATCGGTGGAGCAGCAGAACATTTTCCACCGAGAGTTTTACTTTCCGCTGGCTTGTTTTCACCAGTTTGTCAACTTCGACTGATTGCACTAGCAGACACTGAAAGGACTCTGATAGTTCAGTCAGTAAATTTTTATTTTCTTATTGGTGCCGGTTTTAAAACACTTCATATGCAACTTTAGTGTCAGATATAATGTGTGCAATTCACTCCAGAAGTTGGTGCAGTTTATTTTTGTTTGTGTTGACCAGAGAACAGAGTTAGCATCCAATAAATAATATCTTAATGTGAATTAGTGATGCTAACTGAGCTAGCTGCTCCGTCGTAGCCTGATTAAAGCTAAATGCAGCAGCATTAAGCTAACGATGTTTGCGTTGTGCTTCATGTAAACAGCTGAAGTGTGTTGTGTTAGTGTAATGTGGTACATTTAATTAATAAAACTGTCTGTGTAGACGCTGGTTCACGTTAATGTTTAGAAAACTGAAATGTGATTATAACAGCAACTTTAAGGTTCTACAGTCTGTGGTTTCAAATGGAAAGAGGACTTTTAGCTGATTTGTTTTGAACCTTGTGAATATATGATTTTGGTTTCTTCCTCTTGTATTGCTACTTTGTCCCACCACAGCTGCTTGTGGCTTTTTCATGCATTGATCCATTTTGACATTATTTTGCTTCCATTATATTTGTGGGTGTTTATTTTACTAGACTTTGTCTTTTGACATCTTTCCAAATAACACATATCTTCATGCGATAATATCTCATTTGCATATTTAAACTTAAAATCTCTGAAAAGCCTTATTCCAAGTTTCCTGTGAGTTGCAATTTCAGTCAGTAAATAGTGTTTTGCAATGAAAATGTTTTAACAATACAAATATTACATGACATTTCTATAAACGCTGTTTTCTTAAAGTGATTTTTTTCTCCTATTCTGATCCATAAATCTCCTCTTTAGTAGCATGTACATACATCAAGCTTTCTACTTTTATTTCTGTCTTTATTGTGAAGGTCTGTACAGATTGACTTCTTTATATAATAGTCACAGCATGGTATAGAATATTTTATTTCTAAAAACATGACCATTTTTTCCTGGCTGTTAACAATGTTTTTTGACTAATGGAGTGACAACCTTCCCTCAGGAATTCAGGGGACCTGTTATCACTATTAAATTAAATCGAATCGAATGCATTGATTTAACTACATCTTCTAAATGTTATAATCTAATGTGTGCAATTTAAACTCAATTTCTGTGTTACCTGAAAAAATTAAAACTGTAGCAAATTAACTAAACTGACTTGATAACTTCTTAGGATGGCAAATCCATTTAAATTACCTTTGATTGTAGATAGAGGAAAGACTAATTCCCCCAAAATCAACACAGTTTGTTGGTAGAAGATCACTTCATTGGAAGTTGTCATAACTGCCTCATCTAAATTGTTTTTTAAAAACTCCTTTTGTTTGTTGAACCTCAACATTACTTTTTTAGTGTTTGAGTTTACTATGACAGCAAAAATGAAATTGGCTGGCTTTATCCAATGTTTATATCTCTGTGCTGGAGGAGAACTTAATGCCAGACGACATTCTCTAATGTGTGGATTTTCTCAATAGCTTTATATTTCCTTCCTGCTAAAAAGAGCAATGTGGTTTGAAGCAACAGTGTAGAGTTACATCTGAGGCATATTCAGAAGGGAAGGGATTATTGTCATGGAAAAATATCAAAATATGTAACTTTGATATATGCAGATGAGTTGAATTTAGCGGTTTAATCAATGACCACAGAGGGTCCTAAACACATACTCGGCCTGAGTGTACGTTGAGTGAAAATTCTGCTGCTGTATTTTCAATGGCACCAAACCATGTGGACTCAGCTTTGACTGTTTCAGAGCACAAAGCCTCAGAAACCAAACAGTGTTAATCATTTAAGATGCCAAGACCACATCAACAATAGTTCCTTATGCTGTAATAACAATGCATACATGACTTACTTTTCTATCATCTATAGCAGCAAACACTTGTTGAATCACTGAATGTAAATGGATACAAACAGTGGCTTCCTGCTTGCGCCTCAAATCCATATGCACATGCACACAGACAGGCATAAAGTGCTTGTCTGGAGAGACTCTGTGCTGATGTTACCCAGAGCGACTGATAAGTGCTTTGAAAGAAATGGCAGACATAAGGAGAAAGGTGGAAAGGTGTGTGTGTGTGTGTTTGCATTAGTGTTTTTCCAGCTCAGGACACGCATGTGTGTGACCGAACCCCACCAAGTGTTTTCACAGGGGGAATATAGGGCAGGACGCAGCAGCTGGCATGTCTCTGTTCATGTGTGCGTGTGTGTGTGTGTGTGTGTGTGTGTGTGTGCATGTGTGTGTGTGTGTGTGTGGTCGCCCCTTAATGATTATTATGGTTTAACTCCCATTTCATGGATAGAGTCATTACACCTCAGATATTTCCATTCTCCTGGCAATGGAAAGGAAAACATATTCCCTCCTGTCGCTTATTGCTGAGACCTCGTCTTTTGCTCTCACACTCTGAGACATCAAAAACACACGTTCACACGAGGACACCCAACCACAAAAACACACACATGCCCGTACACACACTTTCAACTTATGACGAGCCAGTGTTTGGGTTTGCGTGCTACTTCATACAGCGAAGGGTTGTAGGGTGAGATTCATGTATATGAGAGCGACTAATCTTAATAAAGACCACAGACACATACACAAACATACGCATAGCTTGCTGAGAGTTACCACGGAAACCATTTGCCGATGGGGCCGTCCTGTATTTAGGGATAATCAATCACAGTGACAGGCGGCTCCGAGCACCTTGCGGGATATTTGAATGGGCGGGGTCACAGAGGAAAAGAAGGGATTTCCTGACGGGGACGGCTCATTTATGGTGTGCTCATAATCGCTGTGACCTCTGACCTTTCAGTGGAAGGCCATTTTACAAAAGCAGCTCAACGACATTGATCACAGTCTATTGCACAGATCATAAAATGTTGAAATTGAGCGCTGGGGTCAGGCTGCGTGGTTGGGACGTGTTGAGGCTGCTGACCCTACCTGCGCTCTTTCTGATGTCTGATTGAAACGATGTGGAGGGTCACACAGGAGTTTTGTTTCCTCCTTCAGATGACCTCAGGTTGGAGATCAAAGGTCAAACTGGGGGTGAGAGGAGATTTAAAAAATCTGATGAGACCACTTAGCACCTTTACATCTGCTTGGGTTTACATCAGTAGGTGGAATAATTTCACATTTGAAATGATGTTATTAGGAATTGGTAGAAAACATTCAGCTGAAAAGCTGCAAAAACTTTCTTTGCAAACCTAAAAGCAGTCAACATGTTTTATGTAGTAACCAACTTGATTGTAGAAGGGAACTCCCATAGCTTCTCTGTGAGCAGATATTCAAACCATAGCAGGAACATGATCAGCACAAACTAACAATAAGTCCATTTGCAATAATACAGACTAGACTAAAAAATACAAAGTGAAACAATGTAACTGAGGGGATAAAATTATGCGATAACAACTTAGACAATTTACGTTTTAATTTCAGAATACACCTCCTAATACACCTAATACTAATAATAATGATAATGGAATTTGCTGTAACTGTCCATTGGGAAACAGTTTAAATGTGAACAGACTGGAATTAACTGGTTAATCCAAAGGAAGCAAACTGGAAAATCAAAAAGAAGCAGAATAGACGACACGTCAAGACTGGTTTCACTTCTAACTTGTCATATTCAGCGACTTTGTTAGTAGCATAATTTATGAATATGCAGAGGGAGGTGGATAGACCTATAAAAATCTTTGAATGTCAGAAATAGATGCCAAACTCTGTCAGCTGGTGTTGTCAATGTTGCTCTCTCTCAGGCTACAATAAATGTACTTTGTAACAGGTGGTTGATGTCACATAAAGGTCTCTTTTAATCCAAGAAACGATCTAACCCTCACCCTAACCTTGAACTTAACCAAACAGCAAGTGAAAACAAGAAGAAAGTTTCAAACCTGCAGTCTCCTGAGTGAAAGTCCTGTGACTTAGACACCACCACCTCTGCTCCAGCCTACATCTGAGGCTTGTTTAACCCTCAGGGGTCATAGTAGTTTTGTAAAAACTACTATGCATATAAACTACTGGTCAAAAGTTTTAGAACGCCCCAATTTTTACAGTTTTTCATTGAAATTCAAGTAGTTCAAGTCCAAACAATAGCTTGAAATGGTACAAAGGTAAGTGGTGAACTGCCAGAGGTTTAAAAAAAAAAGTAAGGTTACCCAAAATTGAAAAATAATATACATTTCAAAATTATGTAAAAAGGCATTTTTCGGGGAACAAGATATGAGTTAACAACTTAAAGCTGTTCTGCAGCAATGGAGGTTGATCAAGCCTTGAAAGTTGGTGCTACCAAATCCTACAGGTGTCCCAACTTTTCTAGATTACTTACAACCCCCTCTATCTGCATAAAAGTAGTGTTGGAACACACCATGGCACCAAACCCTCCAGAGCATTATTTGAACAGTATTGTACTGCAGAAAGTAGTGTGTTGCTATAAGAATGGCAAGGAAAAGGCAATTATCAATAAAAGAGGGACAGACCATCATAACACTTAAAAATGTAGGTCTTTCCTACAGAAAAACTGTGAATAAAGTCAAGCTGTCAGTGAGGACAGTTTTCTTCACCATCAAAAGGCTCAGAAACTGGAGGAAACTCTGACAGGAAGAAGTCTGGAAGACCCAAAGCCACAACAGAATCAGAAGACAAGTTTCTGAGAGTGAACAGCTTGGTGATAGGAGGCTCACAGGACAACAGCTTCAATCACAGCTTAATAGTGGTCGTAGTAAGAAGTCTCAGTTTCAGCTGTGAAGAGAAGACTTAGAGATGCAGATTTGACAGATCTACCTTAGGAAAACGAACAAGATGGTGAGCTTGAAAACATGGAGTGGCAGCACAGTCTCCAGACTTAAACCCCATGGAGCTGGTTTGGGATGAACAGGACAGAAGAGTGAAAGCAAAGCAACCTACAAGAACCACACATTCATGGGAACTTCTGCAACAGAGTTGGGAAGAACTTTCTGAAGAATATTTGATTTCCATGATGGAAAGAATGCCACGAGTGTGTTCAGCTTTTGTGTCAGCTTTTTCTGTCAAAGGTGGTACTTGGATGAGTTAAAGTTTAGAATGCATTTTAGTTTTTCAATTGATTTTTTTTGTTTTTTTACTTCATTTGTTTATTTGTTCTATGTTTTCATTTCAGAGTGCAATGACACATTAACATGCATAATTTCCAATCCAAAACTGTGTTCTAAAACTTTTGACCAGTAGTGTATCTGTATCTGTGTTTAATATTGCCATGAATGGCACAGATGCCACAGGACACTTTGTGCTCATCTCCACAGTCAGCAACAGCTTTGACGAAATGGCAGGTAAATATGGGGAAGTTCTGAGTTTGCATTAAGGAGAAAGCAGGTGAAATCAGAATTAAAAGTGGTTTCATAAAATAAGCCTGCTACAAATCAAAGCTTGGTCCTCCTTTTCATCCAATGTTTCATTAGCTGTACCTGCTTTATCCTGTGGAGGGTCACAAGGGGGCTGGAGATGGTAGTGTACATCCCATACAGGTAGGTCCTCTTTTCTTCTCCTTTAATATTCAGTTGTTATTTTAATATGCTGATATATTTCAGGACTGCAGGAGTGACTTTTTCAACACTCAAATATGTAGTACGCAGTAAAATCTGTGATTCAGATATCTATCAGCCCAATGAGGCAGAATATTTGAATATCCTGATGTGGTAATGCAGTAACTCAAAACTGTGATAGGTTTCACTGCAAAAGGTGATTTTTTTCAGCATTCTGACTTTGGAGGATTTCAATCACTGTAAGGCAACTAATGTGTTGATGCAGTAGCACCACTATATCGATATTCAGATGTGTGTCGATGAAGACAAGAGCTATTTCTATCATGTGTTATTGTGTGCAATAAAGGGGCTACAGTATTCAATAGTTAGATATGTATGTCACATATCAAAATATTGAAAAAGCCGATTGATTATTCAGTGTCTTTAAAGCATAGTTTCACATCTGACACACTAATTTATTGTCCATATAATGGCCTTATAATTGATTATATGACCATTCAAGAATTTTATGAATGCCAATAAAATGCATCCATAAGATTTATGTGTACACAAATGGTCGTAAAGGAGTTGCTTTAAATTTCCCCTGGTTGGCCTCATGATGCAGTATAGATCCAGTGTGTATGGTCCGATGTTAAATGTTCACTCTGCGGTGTGTCAGCTGGCAACAGTGCAGCTAATTGACTGTCCTGACTACTCCCCACCGCCCCTCCTCTTTCACTATGATCCGGGGTAAATGACATTACAGAGCAGAGGTTGTGTTGACAGAGGCCGAGACAGCGCCGAGCACAAGGCCGACCTTTCACCTTTCACCCCCCTCCAACCTCCCCCGAACCTGGAAACACAGGAAGAAAGCAAGGTCGCCCAGATGAGAGTGTCTGTCAACACACGGAGGGAATTGAAAGCAGGTTCAGAGCGAGGGGGGAGAGGGGAGAAAAAAAAGAATTGGGGAGGGAAAAATCAGCGAAAGGAGGAACGGCGAGGGTGCTGACATTTGTGCGGAGATATAAAAAGGAGGACATTTTTCAACTGAGGAGCATGCTGAATGAATCAGGCTCGTCAAGCAGTTGGCCTACAGCTTGAACAGCTCCCCTGGAGAATCCGGCAAACTGCTCTCGCTTTTGTTCGAGATTTAACAGAAGGACAGTCATAATAGAGACAGCCGGTTGACTTCATTCGCATTGATCTTGCTATTACACAGATGACTGCAAAAATGAGGCGGGGAAGGAGAGATCTGGGTTTGATATACTAGCCACCACTCTCGCTCTCTGGGTCGTATCAAAGTCTGAATCGGTAATGGGGAAAGCAGCACTGTCTGTTTTCTTTTGGGTGGTTCTGCCCGTCTGTGATTCTGCTATGCTTTTCTCTCCCTCTGAACTTTGTTTTCAGACTTTTTTATTTTCTTGCAAAAAGGAAGAAAAAAGAGATGCTGCATCATATAAATTCACGCGCAACACGACATACACTTACAGCAAGTGACATAGCTCGTGCAACATCAGCTGCAGCCTGTATTTTAAATGCATTTGGCTCTAAAACATGTGATGACGGTTCTTGTTCTGTCTGCCTCTGATGTACTGCTTTATAAACTATCCAGTGTTAAATCATTTGGTGCGCTGCTCGGTCTTACCTCATGCCAACTGGAATTTAGTACTGAAAGCACTCAGCCTGTGTATTTTCATACATACCTTTATTAACTACCTTAACCACATGCGCTGTACACCTTGTACACTTCACTGCATATGTAAGGTCATTAGGGTCACAAACGGTCATAGTTTTCCGTACTAAGAGCCGTGCTTTTATTGTATAGAATATGGTTACATCCAGCGCATCTGTTTCTGTTTCCTGCATGATGCTGTGCAGACCTCAGTGAGCAGGAATGCTTTAGTGTCTTAGGGAGGCCAATCTATAGTGGGCACTTTATCCCCGTATATGCCCTCACTGTATACGTACTGTAAACTTATGTGTGCTTACAGTATCAGGGTTTGCATTGCTGCGGTGCTGTGATTAGATTTCCTGTTTATGCTGTGTGTTATGGGAAGAAAGTGCCCCGCTTCAATTTCATGCCCCTGATGTTAGGTGGAGGGGGGGCACCAACAGAGCTTAAAGGGGAAAACAAACACCATGGCGGACATGGATGCAGACACCGGCGTCGGTATCGGAGTCACAGAGAGGACAACGCCAAGAGATGGACTCATCATGGCGACCTGTGCTTGTTTTCAGTGTTGTTTTTGTGCACTGATACCCCCTTCTCTGCTTGTGCGATATCATTATAAATTTATAACCTCATTTACGTGGCCTCGGTGGACGCCCTTGCTTGCTAACGTCTGACTTCCATTTCTCGACTCTGCACATTTGGAGCCATCCTCGCGTCCAAAACTTTCCGAGATAATCACACCGTAATCCCGTCACAACAGCAGAAAGGCATTTCACTCAGTGTCCAAGGCAATCTGTGCCAAAAAAAACTGTGCTGTTTGCCTGCAGTTTCAACCTCTACCCACTCCCGCCCAACAAAACACAATGCAGAGCGATCAGCGGGTCGAGGGGAGGCAGCGCAGGGGGTAAATCACCTCGCTGACTGATGCCCTTTACTGTAGGTGTAGATGTGGGACGTAGCTTTCTTGACCTGAGATGCTCAGCCGGAGCTGGGGCTAATTGTCCTGTTTGTCTGCAGTCTCGATGTTTTCCTCCCCGCTCCACTGAGGAAGAAACAACGTGACCCCTAACCCCGCAGAGGTGAGGTCCCAGGGGGGGATGAGGGCAGAGCGTAGGGGAGGTTGTGCTGCAACATGTGGTCGGCTCGTTTGGGGCAAGCCAAACGGTTTTTCTCTAATTGCCCGTGCAATCTGCCACAGCTGGGATGGATTACAGGGGAGAATTCTTCCCTTGAAAGGGAGTGGGGAGACATACAGCGGACTCTGGACTGGAGGGGATGATTAGGAGAAGGAGAGTCAGAAGTAGCCAAACTAGCACCTGGACTTTGCTACAGTCGGCTTGTGTTTACTTGTTTCTTGAATGCAAGCATGAAAAAGCTAAAACCTTGCTGTACACAAAGCAGCTGGACAACGAGGGTGTTCTGGTATGATGATGCTCTTCTTCATTCCAAAATGCAAAAATATGTTCATGTTATCAAAACTTGGCAAAATTCATAATAAATCTGCATCTGTTTGGTGTATTTCCTGTTAGAACCTGAATATTTGGAGAAAGTACAACAGGAGGAGGGACTGTTGGATGTGTGAACGGGACTTCAGCCAGAAAGAGGCAGTTTTATTTGACGTGTGAGATGCAGGAGCAGACATGTTCAGAATCTGTGATGCTTTTATTTGAATTTTTATGTACAACCTTTAGTGCCCGATGAAGTCACCACTCAATATTTTTTTTTCTGTTTCTGCTTCACAAACTAAACGTAATCGCATTATGATGTACAATACAGGAAAGCATCATGTTTCTAACAGCTGCCACAGCATCAGAAATGACTGGAAACACCTCAGAAAATGAAACCTGCTTGTGCTAATCCTTTGTCCTTCATCATGATTGCTTTAACAAGAATTCAGCTTACAATCTGATATATACTCACACCAAGCACTTTATTAGGAACACTTGTACGCCTGCTTATTCATCCACACAGCCAATTATATGTAAGCATGCAAAACATAAAATCCTGCTGATACAGACCTTCAGGTAATATTCAAATCAAACAGCAAAATGGAGGGAAATGCAATCTCAGTGACTTTGACTGATTGTCGGTGTCAGCCAGGCCGATTTGATCTGAAACTATAGATCTCCTGGGAAATTCAAGTATCCCCAGATTTTTCTGTGAGCTGCGTGGAAAGCAAACAAAATAAAACATTCATGGAGTTTAAATTTTGTCGATAGAAACCCCTTGTAGATGAGAGGGATCTCAGGATATCAGGCAGAGTAGTTAGAACTTAGAGAAGCTTTGGTAACTCAAACCAGACAGTTGCAGACTGGAAAATCTGGTCTAATGAATCTTAGTTCCCCCTGAGGCATGCAGATGGTACGACCAGAATTTGGCATCAGCAACATGAATCCATGAACCAACCTGCTTTGTGTCACAGTCTAGACTGGTGGTGGTGTGGGCAGTGTTTTCTTGGCACACTTTAGGCCCATTATTACCAATCAATCATGGTTTGAATGCCACATTCCTCTGCTGGGTTCTTTGCTCTAACCTTTAAAAATAGCATCTGAACAGTGTAACAAATGGTCATTTAAACAATCACAAATCAGTGTTAGATTTGTAAATAGCTTTAGGAATATTGAAACTAAAACTGCCCCACTGTTGGTGTAATTTAACACATGCAAATGCTAATATAGTCTTGTATAAACTAGTTGATGATGCACCTTGAGCATAACGCTGCCACCTTTGATTGTAAATAATGTATACCTGCATGGTGATTACACTATTTCACCATGACACACTTGTCCTTCACTGAATAACTTATTTTCATTTGTCCTAAATTTCCACAACTTCAAAAGACTCGATCAGGACTCTCACTTACACTACTGTTCAAAATTTTGGAGTCACCCAGGAAATTTTATGTTTTCCATGAAGCTCACACTTTTATTCACATGCTAGCATAATTGCACAAGGGTTTTCTAATCATCAATTAGCCTTTCAACACCATTAGCTAACACAATGTAGCATTAGAACACAGGAGTGATGGTTGCTGGAAATGTTCCTCTGTACCTCTATGGAGATATTCCATTAAAAATCAGCTGTTTCCAGCTAGAATAGTCATTTACCACATTAACAATGTCTAGACTGGATTTATCATTCATTTAATGTTATCTTCATTGAAAAATGCATTTCTTTCAAAAATAAGGACATTTCTAAGTGACTTTTGAATGGTAGTGTAAGATCAACAGTACTAAGTTCAGATGCTACAGTGTCACAGGACAGGGGGCACTAGTGGCATACATTAGTTTTGTTGTTATTTTTACATCTTTGGGTCACTCCATTGGGAAATGTCTATTAAAAAATAATAAATATGTTGTAGACATTGAGATTGAATTTAGTCTAACCAGCAATTAAGTGATACTCGTATTTATGCAGCTACAATAGCAAAAAAAATAAAATTACAAAAACATTGTTTTTTCCTCCAGAGTGGCAGCTGATAGGTTGTCAAATAGGTTGTCACTCAGGCAACTTTAGCTAATTCTTTGCACACTTTATTCATCTCTTTATAGCCCCAAATTACAATCATCTGATGACTACATTTATAATAGCCTGATTCACCAAATGCACAATGTGAGTATAAGCCTGCCACTGGCTGTTCATTTAAGATGGCTTTCAACTTACCTTTCCATTATCTACGTGTTCCCCTTTTCAAAATACATTTTGCTATGGGGAACAACAACAATGTGCATCCTATCAAACTAAAAATTTCAAGCTTTTTTTTTTTTTTTTTAGTTAATTATCCGTTTCATTGACAGCTCCTGCCTCCCTGCATGCAAATATTCCACCAAAATAATTCCACCCATCACCATTGAGAGAGAGAACATCAAATTTGCATCCCTCGCTTAACTCTAGCCAAGACAACTGAGACTGGTTTAAAAAGTACAAACAAGCCAGAGCATGTTTTTTCTCCTATAGCATAATGACAGTGAGGTGCAGCCGGACCATTATGTTCTACAAAATAGGCTGGCTAAGCGAGACTGCTTTCATCATGCTAATGCACTATGTCACAAAGCAAAAGTCAATTTACTTGACAGTGAGATCAGTGGGCTTAAATGGCCTACCCAGTCATCAGATGTGAATCCAGTAGAACACTTCTTGGATGAAGCAGAGCAGCATGGATGTGCAGCTACAAATCTGCAGAAAAGATGTGATGGAATCATGTCAACAGGAATCTCAAACTTTCCAGCATCTTGTGAAATCCATGACACCAACAACTGAAGCTGTTATGAGAGCTAAACAAGACCCAATTCATTATTAGTAATGGTGATCATCCTAACGTGCTGAGTAAGTGTACGGTCTAACTTTATAGCTGACGGTGTGAAGATCTGTATTAGAAAATCAATCTGAGAGTTTTAGTTACATGGATGCACAACTACAGATACAAACTCTCCATGAAATTTGTAAAATATCAATATGGCTGTTCAAAATAGTAAGATATATCCCATTTCTGAGTCACATACTGGCTTCAAGTTGCCCATGATGAGCTGTAGGGGACGAAACTGACAGACTACAGCAACAAACTGTGTTAACGTGTTTGGAATCCTGAAAGTTGCTGAAATGTTAGCAGCTAGTGCAACCTCTGCCTGGCCCCAGCCTCTCCTCATAGAAGGCTGTTACTTTTTACTGATGTTATTAATCAGAAATCTACAGAATGTTAAAGAAAATTTTAAAAAATGAAGAAAAATGACACCAGCACAGGAGCTGTGGTGAACAAAATTCAGTCAGCACTATTACAGCAACCGTGTTACATCTATTATCTTTTCTTTTCTGTATTGGATTGTTGTACATCTACTGCATCACTTTATATTAGTGTTAGCGGAATTGGCCCTAGTATCACTATAATTGAAACTAATGATTTACAGACATGTATAACTTTTAGGAAACTACTCAACCAACTTTTGGACATCACACAAGACAGTCTTCAACCAGTCACTTCTCTTGTGCTGCCATACAGAATATGGTCAATATTTCCTCTAAGGTTTTCTTGGCCATGTGTGTACTTGAGATGTAAGTAAATGCAAATGAATTGCAGCAACATCTTGAGGCCATTTGGACAGGGTCAGAGGGTGAGAACAGCGATGGAGGGATGAAGCAAGAAAAGAAGAGAGAGAGATGTTTGTGTAAAGACAGAGAGGGAGAGAAAAAAACCGGGAGACATATGAGTTGGCACAGTGAGCAGCCCTGAATGCAGGCAGACAGAGGAAGGGAGAGTGGGATTTAGGAAATATATTGAGGAAGGGGGGCAGATGTGGCCGGATATCGACAGCAGGGTTGGAATGTGCCGATGGACCTCGTCTGGGGAACGTCTTCATTTGACGCACCGGGCACACATATATACACTTCCATGCACAGCTGTGTTTCTAGCTATGACATTGATGAGCAGCTGGTTGCTCCTCAGCCCCATCCCACCTCGTCACCACTGCAGCTTCCGACGACCGACGTTTTCAAAATGCTCTGTTTTAGCAGAGGCGAGTGTTTACGCAAAGCATACCACAGCTTATCAAGGTATTCGCCCTCACTGTGTCCTCGCCTTTATTGGATCGCCTGTCGAGTGTGCATGCGTGACATTCCCAGCTGTCTGCCTATATCCCTCTGACAGTGAAATGGGTTGGCGTGCGTGTCTGAGTGTGTCTTCCGGGCTGTGTGCGCTTTATAATTTCCTGTGTGTGTTTGCGGAATTCATGCACCACTGTGCTAATCTATCCTTGATGTGCTTCTTTGCCTGTGCAGGTGTATCAACAGCAATGTGTCAAATCTGTTTACTTCTTTTGCCATTGTGTATGAGAGAGCGCTCAATGCTTCGATGAATTGAGGGGATGACTGAGAATGGGAGCTGACAGGTCTTTGAGTATGTGAATGTGGGTGGGTGGGGGGTGGCGAGCTCCTCTCTATTAGCTAGATTGATTAAGGAAGTGCTCAAGCTCCCACTTAGCCGTCTCCACTGACACCGAGGTGACCGCTTCATAACGGACAGAGAGCGAGACGGAATGAGAGACAGAGAGACAAGAGACGGAAAGAAGCATGGAGTGGAGCGAACGGAAGATATTTCAGCTAATCAGTATGTCTAAGAGGACTGCTGCACTTTGCCTAAGTGCCATTTTAGTGAGACACAAGTATGGTAGACTCAAAAAAGTAAAGGTGCTACCTGGAGGCCAAAATAGGATCGTTGCAGTGGCGCCATAGAAGAGCCGTCTTAGCTCCAAAAAGGAACTATTAGCAACAGGTTCATTAAGGAAGCATTGCTGTAAACACTTGTTTAAAGAACCATTAAAGGTGTCTCAAAGAACCATGAAAAGAGGATTTCTTTAGGCACTATAAATGGTGCTCCAAAGAACTTGAAAGAACATGAACAAAGTTGTTGGCCATTTTTTAAAAAAACTTTCCTTTTCTCTTTAATCAGTGACAGAAGAACAAACACAAAGTCAGTCATGTTGAGGAGGAACATAGACCCCCTTCAACTAACTTTGGATACAAACAATTAAAAAAAGTTTAAAATCCTCCAAATCAAGAAATACTGAACTGTGAGACACCTTGATTTTTATAACTTTTATATACAAATTAAAATAAATTGCAGCATTTCTGGACCCTTTACATTGTAATACATTTATTATTTTGTTTTCTGGACTGTTGGTCAGACAGAATAATATTACAAGATCCTATGCTGGGATTTGGGAACCTGCTGATGGACCTTATTTACTGTTTTCTTGTGAATAATTGATTGAGAAACTAATCAGCAGATTAATTGAAAATGAAAGCAATAATTAGTTGCAGCTCTAATTTCATATGTGTCACTAAATAATTCAAAATGAAATAAAGAATTTTCAGTCCTTTAGAGAATACGTGAACTACTTTGCCCTGAATAAAGGGGTTTTCACTTAGTGATGACACTTTGAAGTACCACAGAGCCTTCTGAAGAACCATTTAAGAACCATTACTTTCCTGAGAATAGATGTGTCTTTTGGTGTGTCTGCAAGTGTCTGTCTGATCATTTTCACTTTCCCCCATCATGTCATCTGTTCACCGCTGAATCTCATCAAAGGCCATTTCACTAAGTCCCTTCAAGGAAATTTTACCTCCAATTAGGTGATGTAGGAATATAATAGGTTCCTGGTTTTCATCCCGCTCCCTCCTTCTTTCCTCTGGAGGCCCATCCCTATTCTTGCTCCAGCACTGGCCACATTGGACTTTAGCATTCTTAATCCTGACAACTTTCATTAAAACTAGTGGGATAATCCACAGATTTCCGAGGGAAATTCCCGAGGATGTGCTCTTTTTTCCCCTTCCCACTCTTGTCGCTTTATTCCCGACTCCCAGGTCCTCTCTTTTGGGGTCTAACGTTTCGCTTGACTCTGCAGGAGCAGTGTCATTTACATAGTTTTCTCTAATCTTCCGTAAATCCCCGGTTGGAAAGAAAGTTAAGGATACTTCCCTGGGAGTGAAAACGACAGGCAGAAAGGTACTGGCGGCAAAGAAAATATTTCAGTTGGGATTTGATTACTCCTGGGCACTTATGGACGAAAATAAGCAAGGATCCCGCAGTGAAACTATCCAAATAAAGCGAAGGGAGCATCAATGTTTTGAGAATACACATATAGTGAGGATTCTTGCCTCACTGCTCGGTGCCTGTGTATATTTTAATGACTGTGCTGCAGCTTGTGGAAGCTTATTGAAGAGGATTGTGGTAAGCCAATTCAAACCTGTTAGCGCAGTGGATCCTTTGACCTCCATTAGACTTGTCAATATTATTGTGGTCAAGTTCAGGTGTTAGATGTCATGAGTGTCTCAGTACCGTGAAGCTGTGGGGGCAGGGGTTACACTTTTGGAAATGACGGTCCAGAATATGTGTTTCTCACGGATGCTCTAAGCTAAGTAGAGGTCAAGACTGTGAATAGTTCCCTCCTGGACAGGCTAACACCTGCAAATCCCCAACAAGAGCAGAATACAGTCAGTCCAACGTAAAATATCCTTGAATTCCTGGAAGACAAAGGGGCAGAGGGCGTCTAAAACATAAAGCAGATACAACCAGACCCCTTTGTTCACAGACAGCACTCACATCTGGATCACAGAAGATGTCCTGTATCGCATTGATATCATTTATCCCTGCACTTGATTAAAGAAGAAGGTCAACAGGGTGCTGATTGACTTCCATCTGCTTGGTCGTGCCCTGTAGAACCACATGTAGAAGCATCTTCTATCTGCAGGACAAACGCATTTGTTCATACCTTCCAAAGCTATTACAAATCACTGCTGAAAGATAAATCTGTTTTGGGATGTGACGTGTTTAGGTTTGACCATAACAACGGTTACAATCATGACTCTGTTGTAGTGAGAGTCAGTGAGTAGGAAACTGGCAACGAACAGTAGATTTCCATGTGAAAGATATTTTGTTGACCCATCTATTTACTTCTGTGGAGTTCATATGTCACCTGCTTGATCTTTTGTTCCCAACAGACAACAGTCACAGAATTAATCAGCACTGGAAATAAACATATGCTATTTTCTGGGTCATTTTTCCAGGAAAGATTGTCTTGAGTACACACCACTGTCCACATTCTGTCTTGATCTGCACTCTTGAAAAAAGAAGGACTTTGATCACAGTCTCTTCTCAGTTTTGCACTTCCCATCTCCTGGATTTGTACCTTTTTATTCCTGTCTATATGGTGTCTGGGGTGTTTCACAGGCGTCACTTGACAGCAGGGGTTAAGTTGAGGTTTGTAATGTGGAGGGACTCTGTGGTTTCAGGGTTGTCATGGGAGCACATATGTGTGCACATCAGCAGCGCAGAACACTTTTACACACAAAGGCCTAGATTTAAATCAAAAGCCCTGTACAGATGTTAAACAGTAGGCCTGTGACTGATGCCATTTGACAGACTATACATAAAATAAAACTATAGGAAGGTCTGATCTATCCTGACAACCCTCTTCTCTGACTGGCAAAAGACAAAATTTCAGATTTGAGATTTGGGATATTTTGTTTCTATATGTTGCTTTTCAGACTAAAAAAGAAAACTGAAATACAGATTTAGGTGTGTATTTGAATACACTCCATTTCCATTGACTGTATATTTCTATTAGAATGATTTTTTTTCTTTTTTTGCATCTTCCTTCTAATCTAAGCCAATAATCTCCACTTCAGCATGACTTACAGCAGATCATCGTTTTATTCATATCTATATTTTTAAGGTTCTTATACAGAATTTAGTTCATATTTCATTTATAGCTTGATTTAAAACATTAATTTTTTTCATTAAAAACTGTTTCTAGTTCATGTTTTGTTTTTTTTTAATAAAGGAAAAGAAACCTAAAATACCCTCAGTAAACCTCCAAAATGTCAGCCAAATGAAATAAAACTTTGATGCTGGCTTTATTGGATTTCTTTTCTGAAAATGAATGTAAATTAGGACATTTGCCTATTTAAACATATATTTTCGGAAAACTGAAAAATTTCACAACAAAAAAGAGTTATTGTACATAATCAACCGGGGAAGTCTCATGTCACATCTGTGAGTTAAAAATGTTTCACCTATAGCATCTCCCCTTAATTTACATTCAACAGTATTGAAATATGCACTGGAATTAATGTTATAGCTTCAAATGATCAGATTGCATTGCATTAACTAGCTGTGGTGTCACTTGAGTTGTCTGATTATTTGCTCAAACCATGCTAGCATGACAGTTTAACTTAAACTGGAGTTTGACAGCTATCATATTAAATAGTTACATTCCATTTTCACTGTTTTGTGGTTGTTTTGGGTGCTGTCGAGATATAAGGATGTTTACTTCTGCCAGTCTTCAGCTAGTTAGTCTGCCAGCTTTGCAATCCAGTAAGAATTCAGCTCAGGTGTTATGAAACATTGAACTAACTATAATAGTTGTCCAGCTCAAACTGTTGACTGACATCTCTTCAGACAGTGTGTTCTTCCTGAAGGGCAGAAACAGCAGCAGCTCATTTGTTTTCAGAACAAAACAGCCTGTTTAAAAGATCCCTAAAGCCAGAACTTATATAGTCACGATGAAATGAACAAACTCATTGTGGAGAATGTGAGACTGAATAATTTGCTGAAAAGGAGCACAGTACGGGACCTTTAGTGTAACAGTCTGCTAGCTTATCTCCAGTGGGTCTAAATAACATTTAGTAAAAATCAACATGCATGTTTAAGCACAATATATGAATAATTTAGATTCATGACACAAAATGAGGTCTCTGTCAGTTTCCAACCTGTTTCTCTCCCTACGTTGCCATGCTAACTGGCATGAAAGAGGAACCTGTAAGAAGGCTTTTAGGAGAAACCTGCTGACAGCACGAAGGAACCATTCGATGTTCAGAAAGAGCTACATTTTATTGCTACAGCATCAGCTAATAAACGTAATGATATGATTTAAAACACATTTTAAGACTGAGAATTGTAAAAATATATACACTGTTCAATATGGATGAAGTGATGTTGAGCACAGTAACAATATATAATGTAACTAGTGTGTGTTATTTGACCAAATTCGAAACAATTATGAGTCTGTCAGGACAGTCAGTGCCAATTTTTCATGCCTTACAGTTTTCAGGCGTCTTCATTGGATTATCAACTCAAACGACTTTCCATATCTAGAGCCTCTCAGAATCTATGTAAGATCTGACATATGTCCTTATTTGCATTTCTACTTTGCTACTCCAACAACCACAAAGGTTTGTTTCGTGGTTCTGCACTGCCGTCTGACAATAGAAATGTCCCACAAATGTACCATGGAATGGTAGAATATAAAGTGGAGTACTGGTTCTCCCCAGCTGATGACCCCACTGCAAATGCAAGGGCACTAATGGATGTGCACCAGCTAGAAATGCCCCGCATTTACTCCACCCACCTGCACACTAAAATGGTGAGAATATGGTGAGAGGACAGCAACAGATCAGTGTAGCTCCTTGGGGAAAGGCTTTGTATCGTATGCAGGAGAGTGACCTCCCCAAGTGGAAGAAAAGTCTGGGATATCATAAAATGATAGGGACGTGTAAAAGTACCAAGCATACTTGTTACCTGGACTTTCCCCTCATGTTTTAGCTGTCAGCATCTCTGAAAGGTCCAAGACCCCAATTGTTGTTGGAAGTATTAGTTTGAAGCTAACCAAAATAACCAAAAACCGACTGTTTCTTCACAATCCCAGATGTTTTAGACATCATACAACACATGTCTGTGTCCCTGTTCTTTAGTTTTAGCCTCAAACATCTTTTGTCTGTCTTCTTTCATTGACATGATATGGTGGAAATGTGTTTTATGTGGGTGATTTGGCACATCGTTTTAAAAATCTGTTATGGTCAGCACTGATGTCAAACATGGTTGAGATTTGAAGTGCTGCACTTGGCTGAAAAATGTCCACTTTCCAGTCTGGTCCTTCTGTCTGCACCTCATTTCATCGCTATTGACCTCTTTTCACCTCTCTGTTTCTGTCATAAGGCCTTCCTCTGTCTATCCATTCCTTTAGTTTTTAGTTTCCAGCATGAATTTGACCTTTTGTAAATAGAATTAAGATGCTTGAGCTGTACTAGAAGGACGCAACATGTAGTCTAACAGCGATGCAAATTAGGCTGTGCTTTGAAGAACGGCACAGTCTTCAGTAAAAAGACCTCAAACATGCAGCACACACACATTTCCAAATTCATGACACTCTCCTTGACTGGCGGACAGAGAGGATTAGGTTTTATACCACATGTTGGTAATTTTGCAATATCATAAAACTCAGATTTTTTATTCCTCCCTCTCATTCTTAGAAGAATCCCATGCAGTGCTAAAATGTCCAAGGGTGCTCATAAATAATGAAACCATCTGAAGTTTAAATGTAAACACTCTTCAGTGTGAGCCAAGTATGTGTCTGTGTGCAAATTAAGCTCCAGTGTTCAGTAGAGAAGTTTTTTTTCTGGTTATGTTTTCCTGTTTTTTCTTCTGACCACATTTTACCGCTTTGGTCTATGAGAGATGGAACCAAAAAACATGTCATCATTCTTGTGTTAGCTTTAATCCACCAGACTCTAAGGAGACAGTCATGTCCTCAAGAGTCTAAAGATGGGAAACAAAGATTTATAATTTGGTGTTAGTGTTCGTTTGTGTAGCTCTGAGTTATAGGAAATCAAGTAACTCAGTGGCCTGCGCTCTGTCCCCCAACAAGCCAACAATGCGTCATCTCCCTGCGATGACGAATAGGTTGAAGGGCGGCTGATTGAAAAGTTGGCTCAAACTGTAAAGGGTAAAGACTTCTTTCGTTATGATGAACAATGCATGTGTTTGTAAGCTCTGCTTGAGACAGCTAATGCAATGGGCCTTCCAGCTTTTTGAGCCAATCCATTATTTTTATCACTTGGTTTCACTCCACTACCCTCCACAATGATTTCGGTGTTTTCTGCAGTGCAGAAAAAAAGCAAAATGACCAGAAACAGCAAAAACATGAACAACAGTAGCCTTTATTTCTGGTTGTTCCACATATTTTTTATTCTGTCTCCAAGTGACACCAGACAGCTACAGCAGATAGACATGCATCTGCAACAGTACCAAGCTCGAACCTTGAATCATCACATTTCCCAATCATAACTGGCATTCATTAAAAGTTATCTCACCAAGGATGCAATTTTGCCTGGAAATGAAATGGTGTTACATATATCTATCACTTTTTAAAATCCAGTCTTTGTCCCTTATGTTTTTACAGTTGGAGTTTTACTGTTTTTTAAAAGTGTTCCCTTAATGTCCAGCTGTCAGAAATCCATCTGAAAGAATAGACCTATTAGTGTATGAATGCACAGGTTCATCTGGATCACCTTGAACTATTACATTGTGCTCACAAAAGTATGCTATATATGCAGCAGCTAGTGCTCTGCACGTGAATAATTTTTTTGGCACAGCTTCTACCTCCGAGGCTAAATTCAGAAAATTCTGCCCCTTTGAAGGGTGGAGGTTTTCAGCCGGTGTATGCAACCTGAGAACAAGAGGCACTGACACTTTTCAGGACTGCATGTTATATTGAGGGAAAAAAAATTATTTTGATTTAGAGCCAATAATCTCACAAGAAACCAAACACAACCTCATAGTGAACGATATGGATTCTGCTCTTATTTGTGAATGTGTAAATAAAACTACGATATATAGCAGATGAAGCAGAACGAGGTCATGATAAAGAAAGACTACCAATGAAAGTAAATTAGATTTCATGCAGACATAGTGCATTGTAAGAGTTTCTCTAAAAGAGTACTGGGGTATATTTGTGGTTTCAAGCTTCTGGTTTTACTTGAAGCTGTCATTACTGCTTGGTAGTGGTAACTATGATAAATACCAGGTGTGCTAGCAACAATAAGAAATGCGCCATCGATGCAACACCTCTTATTTGCTAGTTGATGTTGTCTAAAGAAACTCTAGACTGATTTGTTGGACTGCCACTCACATTCCGATGAAAATGCTCTACAGCACACTGATAATAGTGGTGCAAGTTTCTTCTTTCCAGTAAATATGTGTCTACGTGGTGTTCTCCAAGGGAACATCCAAGACAATTCATGGGTTCCTTCTTCTCAGGCCAGAAACGCTGGGCTCGAACAATGCTTGGACTGTAAACAGAGCTCTCTGGGCTTTAAACATGTCATAACTACAGCAAAGACATTTGTCATCATCTAGCACCATGTAACCTCCTGGAACACAACGCGGTGTAAATCACATGTAATGACCATTAGCCGTGCAAGTATCCAAACACAGACATCATACATGTAAGACAGATGGGCACAGCAGAGGGGACAGGAGAGCTTTATGGGCTCTAACGGTATCTGTTCAACATTAAATGAGGTGCATCTTTTTCAATAGAGGGCTTGTGACTCACTTTCTTTTGTGTCATATTTACTTAAGCTGTTGAGCCTTTTTCTGGTGAACTCGCTCAGAGGCCCTGTGCAGCCCCCATCCGTCTTCCTCCCTGCTTCTAGTGCCTCTAAGTAGGGCCAAAAAACACAGAGGGGTCAAGCAGCATCATACGCGCAGATGACCCCCAGTGTAAATAAAGCGGCGCACAGGGAACATCTGATATGAAAAATTAAGAGGGTTTTGTGTTGATCTTTACAAAGGCACAACGGGAAACTGGTGAATGGAGTGTGGAAGGAGGCCTATTTCAAAGCAAGCCAGGACATATAGCACCAGTAATAAAAAGGAAAAGCACTTTGTAGTAATTGTAGTGGTGCGGATGTTGCTGTTGGCCCAGAGCTCACTTTAACTATTTATAATATATATAAATATACATGATAGATACAAGTAAATCATCAAGTGGGATAAACATTTCAGCAGTAGTTACTAAACTACAAAGAAATTACATCTGCTGTTAGGAGAATTAAACCAGGCATATCAAATATGTAAAAGCAAATAAAAGTACAATTGATATATATATTTCTTTGGTCCCTTAGAGGTAGCAGAGCAATCTGAATTAATATATTATCCAGAGCTAATATGGCAAATATTTTAGCTAATGGCAATGGCACTGTCAACCACAAGGTAGTTCATGTCCCTAAAACCTAAAGCTTTATTATCATTTTATTCTAAGTGAAGCTAAAATTTCCAAAACGCACACTTGATTGCATTCACAAACTTTTAAAACCAGTGACTGAGGCGAAAAGGTGTTAACTTCAGGTAATAAATCAAGTAAGAAGTAGGGCCATTTTCTCATAGACTTCTATCCAATTGGACTACGTGTTGCAGTTGTCCCCTGCTGACCATTAGAACAAATCCAAGGCATTTTGGTGTTGACTTCACTTTTCAGATCCAGAGGTGACATCGATCTTTTATATCCAGTCTGTGAGTTACAGTTGTATATCTGTCCTCTCAGCAAATGTCCTGTACTTACATTACTTGTAGCTCTATTTTGGTCTCCACCACTCCTTAGGAGAAGTTTCTGGTTCTACATTGTCTATGTCATTTTGTGCTGGGTCTGTACCATACAACGGGTGTTGGACTGTAAAATGTGGGACAAAAGATTAAGACAATAAAATGAAAAGATGCTAAAATACACAATGGAACAGAAAATAATAGACATGGATTAACCTATTCACATTACTGGCAGTCATCTGAACAGTCTACAACCATACATGTAACTGTTCCAGTCACAGTGGTGCTTTGAGGTAATGCAGATGTTGATGTTTAGCAGGTATAGCATTCATCATTTTAGCATAGCATGTAAGCATGCTAACATTAGCCCGATTAAAATAGCTTATTAGGCCTAAACAGAAAGCACGGCTGAGGGTGCCGTTAGTTTTGCAGTTATTTGGCCTCATATCTGACTACCTGACATTACAGATATTATTTTCATTATAGTGTTGGAAAAAGTATGGAAATAATGATTACAATACAACATGAGGGGGATAAGTGTGTGCCAAATTTAAGGCACATTCATCAATTACATTATTTCACTAAACAGCCAAAAAACGTCAACATACTGATTTCTCAAGAGGAAGAGTCCAAATTTAATTAGTTTTCCTAAACATTATGACATCTTCAAGCAAGTAAGTTGAACTGGCAGAGTTGTAAAGCCACATCTACTAAATCTGGTATCGATCAGTGTCTGAAGTTGGACTCTGTGTAGCTCTGCCTGAGCCAACAGTCCTGCTCGAAACAAGCTGCTTTATTGGCTCTTACGGAAGGAAAGTGCTATTGCCCACAAAGCTGTCATTTTTACACAGGTGAATGAAATGAACCATTTGTGAATCAATTCTTTACTGTTGGACACAAAAGAAGAATCAATTTAAAGAATTTTTCTCTGCGGTGGAGACACTGGCTGATGTTTCTGAACCGCATCAGTTGACTGGAAGGTACTACAGTGGTTATAGCACTGAAGAGAACACTCACCACAGAGAAAAGGATTTCACGTGTTGAAGTTTTTCACTCAGGCTTAGTGACGCTCATATATTTTGACTACATCTCGTGTAATGCGTGATATATAGGGTGTTCCATATAAAACACAGACTTGCAGCACGCTGTGGTAATACCTCTGCCTTCCCTTTCTTTCTTCTCATCCCTCCGTCTCATTCTCACGTTCTTCTCTTGACAGCAGGTCGGTGTTCTGCTGACAGAGCCCATTTTGGGCTCCCATAGAGATAATGTTAATGGGAGACAGACCTCTGCAATCCCCTCTTTCTCTCTTTCTCTCCTCATGGATCCCACAGGAAAGACTAGAGCGAGGGAAAGGAGGAGGAGGTATGATGGACTGTTTCTTTCACCATTATCAGAGGTGGTCTGTGCACTGTAATAGCAACCTCAGCGCTGGCATTATGCTAGAATGCACAAGGCAACTCACATGCACACACTTTAATATACACAAACATGAGGCCTACTCATGAACTACTGTATCTAAGTTTAGAAGCTGTTAATGGGCCTTTACTGTCATGCACTAAGTGGTTTTGGAAATAGTAACAATATATATCCTGGAACTGTTTACATTGTGGCTTTTGTTTTATTGTA
Source organism: Amphiprion ocellaris (assembly GCF_022539595.1). NCBI lineage: Eukaryota > Metazoa > Chordata > Actinopteri > Pomacentridae > Amphiprion > Amphiprion ocellaris. The sequence continues at coordinate 19,627,016 of NC_072772.1, forward strand.
AAATCACACACCACAAAGTTACATGGTTGATAAAGTTAAAATTAGACTCAAAAAGGGCATTAAGCCTAGATTTTGTTGCCAATAATACAAATAATACAAAATAGAGAATGACACTCATGGTAATAATATCAGATTACATAACATTGCAAAAAATGCATACATTGTAAGCACTGTTTGCTTTGTTTTTGTCAGTACATATGGATGCAAAGAAGGGATTCTGAAGATGCTGCAGCACACCCACCTTTAGGACGCTGAGGTATCGTACTGCAACCCTTTCATTTTGTGTAGCAGTACACATTTTTCTTTAATCATTGCAAGCAGCATTAGCTCTCCAGATGGCTTCCTCTAAACCCTTTGTACAGCGTCCAGCAGTATTTTGTTCTATTGATCAGCTGTGGCACAGACCAGATTCAGACGGCCTTTCCAAAGCACCTCTATTCAAATGCAGGAACACAACACCTCTGCACTCCACTACTGAGAACATGCTCCCATGGCTCTGCCTCAAACATCATATTTTGGCAACTTTGCAATCACAAACAAATGTTCTGAGTAATTGTGTAGTGACTGCTAACACTTTGCAGGCATCAAAGGTTGCAGGGTGTCCATGTTGCTACCCAAACAAACTGTCTCCAATGAAAAACAGCATTGCTGAGACACTTCAAATGACCAGTGTTAATGGTTTCCTGACTTGCTGCCTTTTGTAGTCATGCAAATGACTGTTGTCGTGGAGAAACGAGGAGGGAAGTAACATGATGTTGTTAAAACCCCACAAAACTTCTCAAGGTTGGGACATTTATTCCCAGCCTGGTCACAGTACATGAGCAGATGTTGTACAGAAACAGAAACCTGTGCTGGGCAGTTTATTTATTTTGTGAATAAAGTTCAGGTGTTTTTTTTCTTTTCTTTTCTGTGTCAAATCCACTTCTCAGCAGCAGCTGGATAAAGCAATCGGCTTTGCTTGACATTATAGTCTATGCAATGCATTGTTGACATTGTTGAGCCTTCTTATTAGTCCGCCAAGGAACACAGTGGTGTAATGTGACGATCTGCGTACGTTTGTCCGTCTGTTTGTCTGTTAGCAACATTACTTAAAAACGGACAAACGGATTTGGATGAAATTTTAAGGGAGGGTTAGAAATGACACAAGGATCAAATTATTAGATTTTGGCAGTGATGCGGCTTATAGTCTGGATCCACAAATTTGTGTAACATTTCTGTATCATTGCCAGATAGCGGCATGGCGTCACTGTAACAATGACAACAAATGAACATTACATCAACTGCCTGCTGACGATCACATGATCGCGATCCTACTAGAAATCCACCGCTGCAGACTTATTGGGACTTTGCCATCAGAAATGATACAAGGAATGAGCAGCCTTGGTGGAGTACTGTGCTCTCTGAGTGCTTTTCTTGTTTGGAATGTCTTACACTCTTGGATGACCCAAATGGTCAAGAGGACTCTTCCATGAGTCCATCTTTCATCACTAACTTACTAATGCAAATCATCTCCGAAAGACAAACTTTGTTTCCTCAGAGACACATAAAGTCTATTAAAAACATTTTAGGCCTTGTGTCCTTGTGTTGATCTATAATCACTTCAGTAAGAGACTAAAGCAATATTTCTTCTTTGAAAATATCTTTGATTGTGTTGCTTTATTGCGTTTTTCCCACAGCGACAGACTCTAATTGGTTTGAGACCAACACCCAAAAACAGCTAGTAAAAAAAAGGAATAAAAAGCTCACACTCATAGACTGTGTCTCTGTCTTCAAAGGGAAGTTGCTTGTCCCCTCCTCTGAATTATAGTCACTGCATCACCACTTCCAGATCCGTCCAAAAGCCAGTCCACACCAGAGTGGGAAATTCCAGTGAAACCCGTCACAGCAGGGAAGGGGCGTCGTGCCTTTGCAGCAGGAAGATGTGTGTGTGTGTGTGTGTGTGTGTGTGTTTGTGTGTGCGCGTGCAGTGACATATAAAAACAAACTTCAGCAGACCCCATTTCCACAGCCTCCACCCCATAATCCCTTAAAAGCTTTCATAAAAATTAAAAACAAAGTGTTTTTAAATGACATCCCAAATGAGAAAAACATCACCCTAAGAAAACTATCAGTACTGAGGCATAGAGTGTGACACTGTCGCTGCTTGACCGTATCTTGCGACCAGCAGATGTGTGTGAGTGGGCGAGCAAACAAGAAAAAAACTCCAAAAAGGGTGAAAAAAACAAAACAATAACAGTTATTTTCGGGTCCTTCCTTTCATGCCAGCTTCTTTTAGCAAAGCTTTTGCGCCTGAAGTGTTTTATGGCTCAGTGGCTGCCAAGAGTTCTTGGCCTGCTTTACAATGAAACTGAACAGAACCGGGCTCAACAGGCGTCCTGGGAGCAGAACAACACATCAGGTCCAATTAAGATCAGTAGGTGGAACTTATTGTAACCTGCGACACACTCAAACCCCCCGGTACCACGGACAACAGAAAGAGGGGCTTTGTGAAACACTTGGCCCTGCATGCTAACGGAAAGCAAACCTTGTCAAATGAAATGAAGAAAAAAAACTGGTTCAGTCTGTGAGGAATCAGTGAGGGGGGTCGTAAATTGGTATTGGTGGGTGTGAAGGAAAGGATAGTCTGACCAAAGACTTCTTTAGTTGTCTAGTCGTTGCACAGTTAATAGCACAATAATTATGCAACACAATGTGTATGCCAACATTGGTAATGGCCTATGTTAAGTTGGTGAATGATATTCAGATATTATACTCTATTATTATATTGTTGTGCATGACTAGCACAGCCCTTGTAGCATTTTGTGTATCATGATGTGTTGAGATAGTTAAGCATGGGGTTAGGGCCCAGGAGGAGACAGTCACAAACACTGTTCATCTATTTCTGTTTGTGGGTGAGCATGTCTGTTCTCAAACACACTGTTGCCCCACTTGGAGGACACAGCATGCTTGACCTCCATGTCTATGGGCTTGTAAGCCCAGGCCAATCAAGCCAATTCACTGCCTACAAGCCCCATGGGAAATGGAGTTGGAGCTGCAATAAAAAGAACACATGAATGCTCTCTTTCAGCTACTAAAAGGGTCATCTATAAACACTGCGGTCATTTCCATATTGTTTACAATGGTAATTTTTCCTTCCTACTGTTTACTCTATTCTCCTCATTTTTCCTTTTTTTGCTATTTTTTTATTGTGTGAAAGTGTAATGAAGGGATCTTTGAAGCTGTCCTGTATTAATTATTACAGGATAAAGCTGAGGCAGTCTACCAACACTGTACCATGAAGGCTTGTATTCATAATTAACAAATTCCTATGTTACTGTGTACATCTAATGTTCATATTCAGTGAAGTAAGGTAGGGGTTAAGGTAATGGATGCAAATACGAGTTTTAACAGAATCAATGCAATGTCTGTGTCCTTGTCAGGTTATAGGTTTGGGTTTACTTGTATACTTTGTAAAATCCACCAAAATACGGGAAAGTGTAACTGCTGCACCGATCAAACTCACAAACTCCATTTTTCATTTAATGAATCCATTTGGTGAAAATCCATTTTAATGTGTTTTGTTTCAAATTTATGAAGACATTTACTTCTTCCATTCCTTAAGTCCCCTCACAGCTAGTTAGCCTCCTAGCATTACAAGTGAGGAAGAATTTGACCCAGGTGTAACACCTAACTAACCAATAGCTGTCCAGCTCAATCTGTGATTGACAGCCAGAGCAGTCAATCACAGATTGAGCTGGATGCAGACAGCATGTTTTTGCTGAAGGAGTGTAATGGTGCACTCAGATTAAAGGGAGGAGGTCAGGGTGGATGGAGGACAGACAAAGCACTTTAAGACCCTGGTTCACTGAATGAGTGTTTTATTCAAAGGATACGTACACTTGGGCTTTCTAAAATGTATCAAAAATACACACCAGTTGTGTCTCGACATGATTCATTGCAGACTGATGCTGACACGCTGTGTTGGCTCTTAAATTACTTTGAACACAAAATGTGTAACCATAATGATAATTATATTTTAACTTTCAGTTTATTATTCATAGATGGAGGAATGAGATTCAATATAAAGATGAATTTAGAAATTCATGGGATTAATAGTAAATGCTAAATTATAGAAATTGTGTGACTTTGGAAAGATTATTTTAATTAATTAAACAAAAGAACATGGAATGTTTTGCTTAAAATGAAGATGAATATGCAACCAGTTCAATGATTGGTTACAGATGAATTTCCAGAGAATACTGTCCAAAGATGAACTGTATATTTTACAATCAATTAATTTCTTCCAGTTCAGTTGTGTATGTGGTTGCTTTGAGAGCACCGATTGGTTACAATGCTTTGTATATGATATTTATGATGAAAATGTGTTTAAAGAAAACAGTATGAGACACCACCCTGATGAATCTGTGCAACATGATTTGACTTTGATTAGCATTTTCAGCTGCCAGGAGCAGACATTGCACAAAAAACAAATGAAATGCTGTAGGTTGGCAGAGAGCACTTTCCAGATACAGTGTATTTAATATATAGTAAACATTCGCTAATTAGAATAGAAGAAGAATATGCTTTATTTTCATTATGCAGTGTATAACAAGATTGGAGAGCTTCTCCTATGCAGCGCAAAAGAAATCTTAAAGATAGTACAATGTTTAAAAAATGTAATCCAGGCAGCAATATATCTCCTGTAGTGCAAGAGGTCCCATGAGAATTATGTTATTTAAGGAGACTGGGTCTGACCTGCAACCATACTACCTACATATACACTACCATTCACAAGTTTGGACTCACCCAGACAATTTCCATGAAAACTCACACTTTTATTCATGTGCTAACATAACTGCACAAGGGTTTTCTAATCATCAATTAGCCTTTCAACACCATTAGCTAACACAATGTAGCATTAGAACACAGGAGTGATGGTTGCTGGAAATGTTCCTCTGTACCTCTATGTAGATATTCTGATATTCGAAATGATGCCACAGTGAAAGAGTGTCATGCACAGAGCTAAATGCAGCCCAACAAAATATTCGAGTGTGCGACTTTTTTGGGGGGCCAGACAGTGTATATTTGTGCTTCTCTCTTGCACACAGACACTCCGGTTAGTGAACGCACACATATAGTTGTGTGCTTCACCCTCCCTGTGTTAAAAGAGTGATGTCTTTATCATGGGGAGAGAGGTGGAGCAAATGGAATGAGAACAGAGAAAATATGACAATGCTCCCATGAAAGGGAGGCCTTTCAAACTCAGGGGAGACATGAAAGACTCCCTCCACCTCTCCTCTCTCTCCCTTTTGCTTCCTTTTGTTCTCTCTCTATCTCCCGTGTTCTCTCTCTTCGCCGTCCTTCCTCTCTGTCTCATAATTGTACATTCAGACTCAAACTGTGAATGCTAACAAGGCTTTTAGCCACACTGAATTAATGTATCCAGTGCATTTCACTAATGTGCTACCTTTCAAATGTCACCTTTTATGTTGTTACCGTGAATACATCTTAGCAACCGAGCATTAATTTTTTTGGGTTGTTCGGCTCAAATTGCCTTTGGCTTCTTTGCAAAGTTCATGCAGTGACAGACTTCTTGTTGGAGTGGCTGCTGCAGACGGTTTCTTATGAAGTTTCAGAGCTCCGTGTTTACTAGTATCAGCTGTGAAGAAGCATCATATTTTCATCCAAGTACAACAAGGTAAAATTACAGTGACCAGAAAAAGCTGAAATCCTTTTATAATGTTACATAGTCAAATTCAAAAGTGCAAAATTATGCAGACAAAATTTGAGAAACATCTTTGAAAGCAATGCAGTACTACAATACAACCAACTAGAGCTTTGACTAAAGTCAAAACAAAAGTAAAAATTCCAGAGAATTTTAAATTGCAACAGATGTACAGCAATTCATGGCTTCTCTGTTGCATTATGTTTAATTATGTACTCATCATCAGGTCATTCCAAATCTGATCACTAAAGACTCAATATGAGGTTCAGCTTTGAGGAAATCAGATTTTGCTAAAAACATTTAAAACCACCCCCATTTAATTTATTCATCTATAAATATAGTGACATATTTGTGACTATGCAAGATGTCTTATATTTCATAATTTAAGTATCAACAATTTATAAGCAAACACTTGCTTTTATTCACTGTATTTTGGACTTCTGTTAGATTTACACTTCACTGTCAAGAAGAGGCGAGTTTGTGCTCAAAGTTAGTAAGGCACCAAATAAAACTTCAGTATTCAACATTCTGTCTGGTGAAAATCTAGTTAACTTGTCCATATTCTGCATTTTATAGGCTACTAGTCAAATCATTTGCAAAATAAGCAGTCAATGCCATATCTGAGAGTTTCCACCTTAAAATCACAGCAGACTCTCACAAACACAGAATCAGACTTCTGGAGTTTAAGAAATGAGATCAGTCCCCATTAAGACACATTGATTATTGATTATTGTAAAGAAATCCGTATCATTGGGGATTGAAATTCTGACTTGTAGACTGTGCAGACTGCCATATCATTTGGGAAACATTTGATTGACTGTGGGGTTGCAGCTATCAATCATTTTAGTAATCGAGTATTCTATCGATTATTCTGGCGATTAATCGAGTAATTGGATTCCGCGCTTGGCCTGCATGTTACAGCATCAAAAACAGAAGTGAACACGCTGTGCAACAGCAATAACTGTCCTGATGGAACACGAGCCTACATCTGCAGTGTATTGTACATGTATAGTATAGTACAGGTGTATTTAACTAAAATTAAAGCCATGGGAATCTACACGTATTTAGTTGGTGATGCAGAAATCTCATAAATATGTTTTTATGCTTATTCCGATTAAACTGTTGCTACTGCAGCTGATCGAACGCAAATTTCAGTTTGTTAGTATTTATTACAGAGAATATTTAATCAATAACATTGGTTTAACTTTAATTTGGCCGCAAATTAAAGTGATTTCCATTATGAATCAGTGTCAGACCTACATGCACTTCAATACAATATCATGTCTGAATAAATGAAGTGTGATTGATCTGATCTGATAAATGCTGTAAACACTAGAAAAGCTGCGGCAGTTAAAACAGAAGTGCCCCATTAAATTTAAAATTGGATGACGTCTGGATCCGGACTCAGACTGCGGTCCGTCAGTTAGTGACCTGGGGTCTACTACGTAGTGGATTTAACGAAGCCTCGATTCAGAGAATTTTGCCTCAAGGAACTTTAGTAATCAAATTACTCGACTAACTCGAGGAATCATTTCAGCCCTAACTGACTGCATCAAAGTTATACTTCTTATTTAAACGAAAACTGAGGAAGGTTGTGATAAACTGACTGGTAGCCAATGATCCAGACTGCCATTTATAGACAACTGTATGAGACTCATAGTATATAAGTCATTTATTGCACAGGGCTCTACATTGCATTACAAGGTAGTTTAGTGCCAGTTAGGAATTTCAATATGTGATTTATTATTTTTTTTTGTAAAGATAATACCAAGTTAATCCATCCTAGTTGTGGATATGTGAGGAGTATCAGGCTAAAAAAACACAGATATGCCCTCTAGTGTTTCCTGCACATCTGTTAATCCTGAAGCTTTCCCAGCTAAGATATATCGTCATTTCGCTCTTTTCTGACCCTCCCATGTGATGATTTGTGGACAGTCCCTAATCAAGTTAGCACACAATGACTGTGAGAGCATGTGCACGTCCAGGTCTGAACAATATTGTAAACCTGTGTGTGGACATTAAAGAGTGGAGGTGAAGTCAGGAAGCCACACCTGTTGGTCACCTGAGTCCACCTCCTGAGGAAACTTTGACCCCCTCTGGGTTCCACGTGATGAGTTCAAGGGTCAGAATGAACTAACGAAGGAGCAGAAGGTCATAGGTGAGGAACAGCCCCTCAGGAAGGTGCGTCTCTGCTTCCCTGTGATTGTATGTGTGGGAGTCTGCAGCACTACAGCGCAGTCAAGGTGAGGATTTAATCTGGAATTAAAACCAGACGAGGAGAAAATGAGACTGAGACGGCAACTGTTTCTCGACATTTTTTGCATCAAAAAAGTGGGGGCCGGGAAAAGATGAAGGGAAGTTGAAGGAGGGGAAGGAAAAGAAAAAGCTGTTTTAATCTTTTGATCCTTTCACCTCCCATCAGCTCTCGTATCAAACAAATTACCCAGAACGCACCCCTGCACACATCAGTCTCATTACCCATCTCCCTCTACTTGGAGACACTGGGTAAATAGCACTGTCTGTAGGGAGACGAAGAATCAACAACATAATGAGACTGCTGATGATGAGCTCGCTGTTTGTGTGTGTGTGTGTGTGTGTGTGTGTGTGTGTGTGTGTGTGTGTGTGTGTGTGTGTGTGTGCGGATGTGTGTGTGTACATGTGGTTTAAGTGCTTTGCTTGGAATTTACTTGCTCAGATCAGGGTTTGAATTAGGCCTGACTCATGAGAGCTGGTATAGACTTACAGCAGTATGAGAAACGCTGTAAAAAAAAAATAATATGGAGGGGAGCAGAACCTCTAATTTATTCTGAACTTGTTTATCAGTTGCAATAGAAGCCATGTGGAGGAGTTGCATAAGAAATCCGGGCGGAGAGATCTTGTATTTGATGGGAACCATGATCCCTGCAGTCTAAGCCTGGATTTAGCTGGTGGATTCTTGCATTACAGTATGTCATATTTGTGTCAGAGGAAATCACATGATTTATATGTTTGATGCAACACACTAAAAAACTATGCAAACTTTCGAAATAGCGAAGAAATAAAGGAGGATTAGAAGCATTTCCCTCAAGTCGAATTGAGGTAAACAAACAGCTTTCGCATTTAATGATTCAAGATCTGCCCGAATTTCTCCATTCCGTTGCTGTTGTTTGGTCCATCCACTTCCAACAACATCCATCTTTTTAATGTTTCAAGTCACAACCCCTTACAATCTACACCATTCTCCATTGTCCACCCATACAAGCCAGTCATTGTCTTTGTGACACGGAGACAAGGGGACCTCGATGTCAGCGCTAACAGTATGGCAGCGGATCATTATGTCTGGCCACGGGGTTGGTCAAAGGTGAAAGGTCAGAGGTCAGGGAACAGTCGCCATTAATGGAGCCTCCTCTGTCAACACGTCTGTATATAGCAGGAAGGGACAGAGCAATTCCCATCAGTTCTCCCATCACTTTGTCATGTCATGTGATGACTGGTGCACATGGTAATCATATGGAGAGAAATTATTGGAAATGGAATGATGATGATGGAAATGAATCACAGTATACTGTAGCCACTGTTTCCATATTATTTCCCCTTATCTCGCTCAGTACCTTGTGTAGGTTTTTATTTTTTAACATAGCTGTCTCTGCTCAAGACTTTCGGGGTTGTTGTGTTGAGTTACTTGTCGATTTTGAAGCCTTGAAGACGATCACACGGTTTTTATTAGCTAATGAAGTTTTCTGTAATAAAACCGTAGATATTCAACCGTCTCCTTTGACTTCAGGATGGTTCATGGGCCACTTACACACTTCTTCAAGAAACCTTTGATCATGTCCCACAATCATTATGACATTGCCTTAGTTACCATCAACTTCAGTGAAACTGGATAAGCTGACCAGGTTGTTTTTGCAAATTTTACAGAAAAAAATGTTTGGAACTAAAAAATATAAGATCCACTGACATCAAGACCTTATGGACCCTGTTTCATTACTGAACCTGATCTTAGCAGCCCTGTTTTAAAGAGAGACTCCTCAAAGCATCTTATTGTTTTATGTTTATTCATTTCATCTGGGACATACAGACAGATGAAAGAAAAGGTACCAAAAAAATCAGTTTGAGAGTGATTTACCTTCTTGAACATCTCATTTATCTTGCTGGTATGGTTCAACTGGAATGGAATCTATTTGAATGTACTTAATATGTTCGAACATTTGAGTACCCTGAATAATTCCGACTTTTATTGGCTTAATCTTAATGCTTTTACGAGGGATTTTCCAAGCTTTGGTAAGTGGTTATGTTTAACACACCACTCAGTCATATCTTACATTGATTACTGCATCACCATTGTCTCTATTTCCAATGAATTTCTCCACAGCTCCAAACCAGTCAGAGCTCTGCTGTTAGGATCATCACCTGCACCATATCCACTGAGAACAACACACCTTTCCTCATTCAGCTCCACTGGCTCCCTGTTCAACAACGGAGACATTACCAGGTTCTATTGCTCACCTTTAAAGCCCTCCATAATCTGGCTCTCCAAGACCTTTCAGACCTTCTCTGCCCCACATCCCCTCCTGTGCTTTAAGACCATCCTCTGCTGCTCTGCTGTTAATCCCAAGTTTCAGACTTCGGAGTTCTAAACTGCTTCACATCCGCACAGTTCAAATCTCAGCTCAAAATGCATTTGTTAAGAATAGTACCCCTTTAAGTCTCAGTGTCAGATCTACTCTGATAGGATTCTGGAAGCTTTAATGTTGTGTGCTGATAACTGATGTTTTGTGAGGTAACCTTGAGTGTTTTAAAAGTCGCGGTATTTATTTACTTATATGCAGTGTGTTAAGCAATATGCTATGTTTCTTCAAAGTAAATAGGACAATCTACCTGAATCTTTGCTGATGTTCCCATGGTAATGAACACTTTTTATTAACAGGTGCCGTAGCTGGGTTAGGGTCAGTGTTTTTCACTGCTGTGCAACAAATCAAGCAACAAAACCACTGACAAAGAATTTGTCATACTTGCAAAAATTTATGGTCCAATCTTGAGGTGACAACGAACCAGTAAAGTTCCTTGAAATGCTCTTAGGAAATGTGGATAATGCTGAGAACGTAAGGTGATGAAATGGCAATGTGTCGATTTAGTCTGCATTTAACAGCTCCAACATTTTTATTTCGTTTAATAAATGTTTATATTAAAGCTCTAGTCAGAGAAGTGATTATGTAATTGTGGAAATATTTAGGAGATAGTTCAAGTAATCATTGTTACATTGATATTTTATAGGAAGCGGTCTGCATGGAGTTTGCATGTTCTCTCTGTTCATGTGTGGGTTTTCTCCAGTCACTCCAGCTTCCTCCCACACTCCAAAAATATGCTGAGGTTAATTGATGATTCTAAATTGTCCATAGTTGTTAATGTGAGTGTGATTGTTTGTCTCTATGTGTAGTCCCGTGATAGACTGGTGACCTGTCAGCTGGGATAGACTCCAGCCCCCCGTGACCCTAATGAGGATTAAGTGGTGTATAGATAATAGACTGATGGATGGATGGTTGACTGTGGTGATTTTCAGATTCATTGTGGATACTCTTGTACTCTCGTGTACAGTGGAATGGGTGAAAGGACAGCACAGGCCAAAGCACCAAAAAATTTCTATTACTTTCAAATCCCAATGTTGACAGTTTGCTATCAAGACACCAGAAACACATAGATTTAAAGACATTTTTCATAACAATTTTCTTGTTCTTTGCTCTCAGCTAGTCTGGATGGTAACTATTTATTTATTTCTACCAGCAAAGTTCCTTGAAACGCCCTTGTTAAATGTGGATAATGTTGCAAACATATATGAAAAGTTGCCGGCAGCACTGACATGACGAAGCTGCCCTGTGCCGACCTGACTTTCATTTAATTATAACAGAGAGAACATTTTTATTTCAGTATTTTTTGATCAGAGTTTACATGGCAGCTCTTGTCAGAGAAGTTATTTTGTTGTGAAAATATGTACAAACTAGTTAACCTAATCCCTGATGGACTGATATTTCACAGCAAGTGAAAGTGTGAGCTTATATTTCAGTTTAGGTTAGTGCCTACATGTTGTATAAGCCTAAATTGACATGTACAGGATCTTTAACTTGCTGTTTTTATTAATTTGTTTAGTAAACTTTCATCTTGTACATATGGATAGAGGGGACAAAATAGAATTGTTTTATATTTTCACAATTATGCAAAAGTATCATTTGAGGAGTACTCTACTTTGCTGAACATGCCGTTCCAAAACCACGGGATTCTGCTGCAGCAGCCTGCACTTTCTCAGGAGACTAAGAAGATTTCAGAACATGGCTGCAGGGATTTGCTCCCACTCAGCCACAAGAGCTTTAGCGGTGTTCCACTTCATCCCAGAGGTGCTGGATGAGGCCGAGGTCAAGACTCAAACTTGTAAACCATGGACCTGGTTTTGTGCACAGGAGCAGTGAGACTCTTCCTCTATCTGTTGCCTCACAGTTGGAACCATATTTAAATCAAAATTAAAATGACATACTGTATATAGTAAAATTCCCCTTAATTAGAACTAAGGATACAAACCCAGACTAAAAGAGTGTCCATGACTCAGGCTGTTTAATTTTAGCATTTTTATGATTTGAAAGACCTCCTTAGAAATATTGCCTCTCATGGACAGCTCTATCCATCAAGTCGCTGAGTGAAAGTAAGTGATGTCATAAAACAGGCTCCCAGAGTACATGATTGAAACGTGTCTAACATTTCTCTGAAGTGAAGGCCAGTCCTCCCTGCAGACTGCATGCTGAGCAGCACAGAGCTGATGATAGTAAAGTGAGGACGGAGCGCCGAGCCTCAGACTGAGGGTGGTAGACAGGCAGGAGGGAGGGAGCAGGCGAAAGTGATAACCTTGTCTCTCGTTCATTGCTGTCTGCTCAGTGATTTAATTTGGTCGCGCCGTCACACCTGAGCTAAAGCTCATCCATCACAGGTACTGCAAGATCCCTCCATCGCTCGCTCGCCTCCTCTCTCCATCCATCCTTCCTTTCCTCTCTTTCTCTGCCCTTCTATCCCATTATAATATTTCTTTTCTTTCAAGGTTCCCTCAGTCTCTCGGCATCTATCTATCCAAATCTGTCTTAAATATACTGTCTGCATGTCATTCACTTGGCCGCTGTTTCTCCATCCCTCCTCACTGTGTAGCTCTTCTCAGAAACTCTTGCTTCTCCTGAGGTTTTGGATTCATAAGGCTGCAGTGATTGGTTTTACATGACTGCAACACAAGAGATGATGGTGGTGATAATGTTTGTTTTATCACCTTAAAGGTTAATGATGACTGAGTGTGGTGCTTTTGAAAAGGTTAGATCAAACTTTTATTCATCTGCACGCACAATTTCACAAAAAAAACGCATCCGTGTGCAATGTACACCCACAATAAGATTCTACATTATGATAATTTGTCTTGCTTTTTGTAAAATATGCCATACAGATTTTATCTTATGGGGAAGTGCAGCACGGAAACTCTAAATAGCATAAATGCAACAATGAGGTGCAGAAACAGACCAGCCAATGACTGAGTTTAAAACTAGAAATGTTACTGAGACAAATGTAGTGACCAAAGCTGAGCTGAAAATGTCAGTGCTTTAGACCAGAAATAATGTGGCCTTCAACTTCTCAGCTATAGTCTGGCAGACATGTTTGGTGATTCTGCCATCGCTCGGAGGTGCTCAGTTTGAAAATTGGAAGCCACACAACTTATGAAAGGTAGGATGTGGCTACAGTAAGGCTATCCATGTAGCTACTTGTACATTTTTGAATAGTTCAACAGTTTCAAAATGCTTTTGAAGGCACTTAATGTAAAATAACATATGAAAACCTAGGATAATTCTGTCAGTAAAAAACTTCATCTTAAAGGGTTTTAGGGTGGATTTCTGTTATAGGTGGTAGTTTAATCATATGTTCATTGTCTCTGAGAACTAGATTGTTCACATGGCATGAATATTATGATCTCCACAAATCTGTGAGAGTCTGAATGGACAGTTCTACACACATCCAAGTCCAGGCCTGTGCAGCTTGAATACAACCTACTGCACATTGTTTGTTTTTATTTCATTCACTGACAAAAGAAAGAAAAAAAAACAATTCAGTACATTGCAAAAACAAAAGTCTCCTAACGTCTGAATGAAAGGGAGTATAAAGAAGAATAAACTTATGTAATCTGGCCTTTTATAACAATCAGTTTACAATGAGCATTAAAACAAACAACAAACAAAATGATTATAAAGTCTGAGAGGTCTGCACAGCCACTCAGAGTTTTCTCTCATGACAAACACTATGATACTCTTAAGTCATTTCTTTGTATTTTAATAACATGCTGGTTTTAATTACATTTTTAAATCTTGTGTATGATTTAGATTGTTTTGATTCCTCGTCTAGATTGATCCATAAACTGACCCCTTTCACAGCAATGTTCCATTAATTTGCTCCTAAATCTTGGTTTTATGAAGATGTCAGAGGATTACCGCCTCCAGCGGGCTGACTCCAACCTGGATCACAGAACTGAGAGGAGAGAAACAGATCAAACACAGACAAAGAGATTTCTTGTACAAGGGCACCCTGCTCAGCTCACGTTCTGAGGCAGAGACGCGCCGAGCAGTTCCTTATCCCTTTATTTATAATAAAGCATAGGTTACAGAACAGCAGAGAGTGGGGCGGTCCCACGCTCTGAAACAAAACATATGTGTGGTGTGAGAAGAAGAATTTTCTCGTGAGAATGAGAATGTTTAGCAGGTGAGGTGTATGTGTGTTGTGACTGTAAGCTGCATGTGTGGCAATGTGGTTACAACATACATTCTTGCGAGTGTACAGGCAAGTAGAAAACTACTGAAACTTAGCACAGAGGTATATGATCATGTGAACACTCAATTTTCTTCTAACATTCCCTCCTGTTGGTCATCATGATTATATGCATTAATTCAATATTAAAGAACACAAAATAACATGATAAGGTAAACAAGATAAAATAGGATAAGAGACAGAGAGAAGTAATGACATAGGAAGTTATCAAAATGTAACAACTCTAAAATAGTTTTCTGCTACATTGTCATTGGCCTAGTCACTAGAGTATTTACACAGAATCTTCTGCCTCGGTACCAGAATCCGTTGACGAGTCTGCACCTCCAGGTGCGTTATTGGTGTCATCCCGAGGCAGATGTTGATATTGAGAAAACAGAATATGCATTTGTACAGCAATAAGGCGAGTAATACAAGATTTGATGCATGGGATTACACAAGTAGTAAAAATGCAGAGTAAAACGAGAATTACAATTAAAGGCATTACTAAAGAGAGAATTTTCCCTCTCCAGTCTCCCCATGATAACCAATCCCAAAAACTCCATCCTTCTGCGAGGTCAACGTCATCCTTTTTCATTTCTGCTAGTAGGTCATTAAGATGATTTACTGTGTTGGAAATGTTACCAGCAATGTCAGGTATGTATGTGCAGCACTGATCACCTATAACGTGGCAGAGGCCTCCCTGTGAGGCTAAGAGGATGTCCAGTGCCATGCGGTGTTGTATTAGAGTGGCACGTACAGCTGCAACCCATGGAGTGAGTGCAGCAAAACCGTCTGACACAACAGAAGTTAGATTTTCCAATTGTACATGTAATTTGTCAATGTTATAAGCATTATTAATGGTTCCCCACCATGGCAACGATCCTCCTAAGAATTTAGTTCCTTCTGAGGTTAAACCAACATCACGCTTTGGTCTATAATGAGGATAGTGATGAGTGCTATACTTTAATTCATTATATACCTGAATTGTAGGTGTGAGATACACAAGAGTGCAGATTCCACTCCAGTGTGGTGGCAAGGCCTGCCATAGGCCTCCATCATCAGATGGACCGTACACTTGGGTACCATTCAGAGTTAATGGGTCAGTCACCTGCAGAGAATACATAGGGCGGTTTTGGCCTGAGGAGGCATCCGCGTTGGTTTCTTCACTAGCCTATAGTGCCAGACTTGTCAGTCTGTGTCCCCAGACGCATCAGGCTAGTCCTGCATACTGTCCAGTAGACTGCCCTATAGGAAACTCTAGTCTTGGTCACTATGTATCTCTTTGACTGCCTCTGTTATTAGTTTACAATGTGATAGATGTATCCAGGATGGTCTCTCTGCTATTTTGATTGCGGTTGGTGTTGTTAATAGTACTTGGTAGGGTCCCTCCCACCTGGGTGTGTTCAACAAGTCTCTCATCCAGTCTGCTAGATTATTTTCTCTTTCTGATTTCACTAAATCAGAGTTAAAAGCTGGCATGGGAAAAGGTCGTCCATACACTATTTCAAAAGGGGTTAAATCTTTTTCTGTTTTAGTTATTCTCATCCACATTTTTACTAAGGATAAACAATCTGTCCATGGTCTCTTTGTTTCTTCTACTGCTTTTCTTAGCCTTTGTTTTATGGTGCCATTTGTTCTTTCCACCAGTCCTGCACTTTGTGGGTGATATGCACAGTGGTTTTTTAGAGACATTCCTAATGCTTCTGCTAGGTGCTGCACTGTTTCATTCACAAAGTGTGTGCCATTATCTGATCTAATTACTCGTGGTATGCAGTATGTTGGAATGTAATGTCCTGCTAGACATTTAGCCATGCTTAGAGCATCATTTTTCTTTAATGGGTAAATTTCAACCCATTTGTACAAAGCACATACAATGACTAATGCGTATTTTCCGTGTCTGGAGTCGCTTAATTCTATAAAATCCATATGTATGGTGTGAAATCATACACTTTGCGATGTGCTGTTTAGCTGAAATTTCAAAATTTTAAAATTTTTTTTTTTTTTGTTACCATCCCTCCTGTTGAGACATGGTAACACCATGGCTCACCAAAGCTGCTGTGGCATGCAATGATTTAGGAAGGATAGGTTTACTGTCAATATGCAAAATGTCATTTTTTTGTGGTCTCCCCTCTTTTGTGCCAGGTTTTTTGTTCAGAAATGGGAGCAGATAGTTGAGCATCTTTCAACAGTTCACAATTCAGAGATGGGAAAAAAGCTATGTCATAAAAGCGGCAGCTTTTGCAGCTAGATCAGCTTTGTTATTTCCTCTAGTAATGGAGGAATCATCATTTTGATGAGCAGCATATTTACACAAAGAAAGTGAGGTGGGTAGTGAAACTGCCTCTAAGAGTGTTAACATCATTCTACTGTGAGTGAGTGGCTTCCCAGCCGCTGTGGTTAAGCCACGTCGTGCCCAAACACGTGAGAAATGATGCACAGAGTCCAAAACATATTGACTATCAGTCCAAATGCAAATGTCTTTCCCTTCGGAGAGTTGACACGCTCGAGTGACAGCATGTAATTCAGCTGTTTGAGCTGAGAAAAAAGGAGGAAGTGAACCAGACTCAATAAGTGTGGTTTCTGTGGTTACTGCGTAGCCCACACGGTTCCTTCCTTTTTCATCTTTCTGTGCAGAGCCATCAACAAACAGGTGCTGTTGTTGAGGCCGTGGTGTTTTAAAAATGTCATCACGAGGCACAGTTTCATGCTCCACCTCAGTTTTACAGCAATGATGTGTTCCATCTAATGGAGTAGCAAGCATGCTCGCAACATTAACCTTTTTGCATTGAGTGTAGGAGATTTGAGGATTAGATAACAGAATGGAAATGAGGCTTAGCAGTCTTGTGTTTTTAATAAATGGTAATGGTGTCTGTAATAAGACTAAAGGAACATTGTGTTCAACTTTGATGTCTAATGTGTCAAAACAATATCAGAACTAGCTTCTATAGCTTCAGCTATAGAATATGCATTTGTACAGCACGCAGGTAGGTAAGCCAGAAGCCACCACATCTAGTTTCTTAGAATAAAAAGCTAAAGGTCGGTGTCTCGCACCAAAAGGTTGGGTAAGTACAGCGGACATGAATCCCTGATGTGATGAAACAAATAGAGTAAATGGCATAGAATAATTTGGAAAAGCTAATACTGTGTCAGATTGTAAAAACACTTTTAACCTTATAAAACAGTCTGTTGTTTCTGGTGTCCACTGTATTTTATCTTTCATGGCCATCTGTTTCCCATGTATCAGGTTCTGTAGTGGCTGAGCATTCCTGGTGTAATCAGGAATCCATGTCCTGCAGTAGTTACACAGACCAAGGAGTGACATCATTTGCTGTTTGGTTTCAGGTCTAGGAGTGTCTAAGATGGCTGTCTTCCTAGTAGTAGCTAGAGCCTTGCCATTCTGGGAGAGGATATGGCCTAAATATACTACTTTAGTTTGGCAGAGTTGGATTTTTGTCTTAGTGACCTTATGGCCCTCAGCATATAGGTGTCTTAACACTATCAAAGTATTCAGCTCACAATCCTGTTTGGTGTGTCCAGTTATCAGTATGTCGTCAACATATAGTAAATACTGGCCATTTGTTGAGGGTGAACACTTAGTCATAGAAGCACGTAGAGCTTGGGAATACAGAGTCGGGCTGTTTTTAAAGCCCTGTGGAAGCCTGGTGTAGGTGTACATTTGGCCACCATATTGAAATGCGAACAAATCTTGAGATTCTCTGTCGAGTGGTACAGAGAAAAAGGCGTTAGACAAGTCCACAACACTAAACCACTTGTCTTGGGAGTCTATGCTGTTCAAAAGAGTGTGTGGATTCGCGACTTCCACCGGTTCAGGTGCTACTATGGCATTTACTGCCCGTAAGTCCTGAACCATTCTCCATCTTCCATTTGCCTTTTTTACAGGAAAAATAGGAGTCTTGCAAATGGGTGTGTCTGTTTTCCTCAGTATTCCTGCTTTCAACATGTCCTCTATGACTGGTCCTATGCCCTCCTGTGCTTCCTGAGTCAGTGGATATTGTTTTAATTTTGGTCTGTCTGATTTGACTAATTTCACTTTTATAGGATCCTGATCCTTTATTAATCCAACATCTGTCGGGCTTGTAGACCATAATGCAGATGGTAACGTATCTAATAATTGCATATGTTCTAATGACAGTGCAAACTGTGGTTTTTCTAATAGTCAGTTCTTTTCATCTAGGTGTGTCTGTGGCGTGACTCCTACATACAGTCCCAAAACCTTTTTCCTAATTTGTGTGTTTTTGCCTGTACTCCAACCATCATCACCAGGTTTTGAATAGTCATCTCTTTCGGCTTTCTCCAACATAAAAGGCATGTTCCACCACTGGTGACTCTTAGTTTTTGTCAACGAGACATGTGCAGGTGTGATTTTGCTTATTGATTTTAGTTCCTGTCCCATTATTACTGAACAACAGGAATCGCCTGATGCCAGAACATACATAGCTTGGAGACAGATAGTGCGGCATTTTACTGCATGCACTCTCTTATCATATTGTTCATCTGGTCCAGGATCCTTTTTATATCGCAATGTGCAATGCAGGTCGGAGGGTGCCATGGAATCAATCACATCTGGACTCCGGGGAGTTTCTTCCAACTTGTCTTTTGCCATAGTTAGTAGGTGGCGAGATGTAGGCTCATCCACCAGGTCTAAACTCCAAAAGAAATGTGGACCACCTGCTCCTTCCACCAGACATGCAGTTTGTAGTGTAACTGCAGTCATTTTACCATCTTTGTCGGGGATAACTCCAATATTCAGTTTAACCATGGCATCTCGTCCTAATAGGTTTACTGGACAAGATGAATCCACTAATACTGACATTTTGGCGCTGTTGTTGCAGTCTGGATCTAAAATGGTGGCAGGATGTGTGGTTCTAAGAGGAGTCACATGTCCTGATGCAGATTTTACCCAAACTACATTGTTGGAGAGTCTCATCACAGGAAAAGTGTCTCTAAGAACTGTAGTACATGCTCCTGTGTCACATAAGCAGTTAAAAACTTTGCCATTTATCAAAATTGGTTTAGTGGGTGAGTCCTTATCATGCGCTGCTTTAACCATACTGAAAATATCAAGCTGGGTGTCAGTATCACTCTGTTCTCGCTCTTTCTGTATGTGACCTTGTGTGTGTGAGCTTGTTTGTGCAGCTGAGCTGGGCTGTGTTTTCTTATTTTCAAGTGTAGCTGCATTTTGCACAAGCTGCACTTCTTGTTCCCTATCTGAAACAGGTGTTACTACCTGTTTTCTGTCATCATCAGCCACTAGTCATACTTGTGTGGGTTTGTGTCTGCACTCTCTCGCGATGTGTCCTGGCTTGTGACAGATATAGCACAATTTTTGCTCACGATCTTTCTGTTGTTGATCTGAGTCTTCTGTGCGTGTCTGATAATGTCCACGCAAATGGCCTCTACCACGGCCTCTACCTCTTCTCCTAGGATAGTTCTGTTTGTGGCTGTAGGCTACAAGGTTTTCAGTTACATAAACTGAACTTTGGGTTTGTTTTCTTTTCTGTACCCCTTCAGCATGAGTAGCTTGGTTAACAGCCTGTGTTACTGAGCCTGTGTTTTGGTCTACCCAGTGTTTTTCCACATGGTATCTTAATGGTGGGAGTAATCCCTTTAAGAAATGCATTTTTAATTGCTGTTGATAAGGAGACTCCTCGGCTTCATCCTGCTGGATGCCTGAATTGGCTCTAAACACTCTTTCCAACCTGTGTCTATATTCTGCTGCCAATTCTCCTTCTTTTTGCTTGGTTTCTCCTATGGCCGCATAATCCACCCTCACTGGCCACTCGAGGCGAACCCTGTCTAAAAGGTCAGCTATTTGTCTGAGCATATCTGGGCTGTCATATGTTAGAGGGCTTCCTCTAGTGTCCAGTCCTGTATAGTCTCCCCGTACTCTCCCCCAGTCTGAGGTCAGAACGTCCTGTAAACACTGTTGTAGTTCTGTACCATTTAATCTGTAGCTCACTCTAAGTCCTTGCATGCCATTGATAAATTCGTTCAGACCATCTTTTGGGTGTGGGATACCCGATGTGGCTTTCTTTCTGTCATGATTACTCCAAGGTCTGTAAACCAGCATTGTCGGTTCTACGTCTACAATGGGTCCACCACGGTCGTCTTGCTCGCCCGTAGGTTGGCCAAACCTCGGGTTTGCAACTTCTATGAGTGGACATAGTGTCGATTTAGTGGGAGTCGGTCCGCAGTCATCGCAGTCCTCTATATCCTTGTCAATGTCATGTCCTGGTCTGAAACGGCGTACCGTTTGTTCTAAGTCATTGTGTGGATATAGGTTAGGTTCTTTGAATTTCTTTATTTTTCTTTTTCCTTTTCTCTCTCGCTCCTGTGCACGAGTTCTAGCTCGCTCCGTCAGCTCCCTCTGTTTTTCTCTGTCTCGTCTTGTTTTACTCCTCTGCTTGGACTTGACCTTGGCTCCTGTTTATCTGCAGCTTCATTTTCTTCTACTCTGGTTTGTGCTCTCTGCCTATTCACGGCTGTTTCTTCATCTGTTTTCACTAGAGCTGCTGCGATTTTTATTGCCTTTTCCTTGTTTTCTTTTCCTGTCTCTGTTTACCCCTTCGCAGACATTCTTCTAACCATTTGTCACTTGCTTCATATTCTCTTTCTCTTCTGGCCTTCTCTTTTGCCTTCTGTTTGAGAAATTTCATTTTTCTTTTTTTTTTTTTTTTTTTTTTAATTGACTTGGAGACCTAGAACTTCTTTCGTGTCTAGTTTACCTGTAAAGTTATGTTTTGTCATCCATCTTATGCTTATCTGCCCTGCTCCTGGATGATTTATTGCCCATATTGGCTCCTGTTTTTTAGTGCACTGTAATTTAAACATTATTTCTTCCGCTCTGTCTCTGTCTATTTCTGTCTACAAATATTCGCCCGGTCGAATAGATAATTCCTATTTGCAATAGTAATGTTTCAGACTAGAACGGGGGAGTCCAAAAATAATCAGTTTTTTCGTGATCTGATACAAAATGTACAATGACTAAGCTCATTGATTTTCCACTATGATGGTTCCTTTTAGGATGTCACAAACATGAGGTGAAATTGAGTGAAGTTCCTCCACCAAGCTTCTACAGTAACTAATTTACTGCGGGTAGAGCTTACTCAAAACACCGTTTGTACGTAATCCTAATTGGATAAAACAAAAAATTGAGATCGCAAACTCTCTAGAGTTTTTTAACTAGCGTATCTCAAACACAGAAATTCACATTCACACCTAATACCACTTTCTTTCTCTCCCTTAACGAGGATTTACCACCTCCAGTGGGTTTACCTCGGTGTAGGTACCTACGTGAAGTAATCCTACTTCACAGGAAAAGTAACTTACTGACTTTTCCAGGGATCCTTTCGAAATCCCTCTTGTGCACGGAATTTTAGCTACGGTTAAAATTCATAAACCCAGAGCTTTAGCTACGGTTAAAGCTCAAAACCCAGAATTTTAGCTACGGTTAAAATTCATAAACCCAGAACTTTAGCTACGGTTAAAGCTCGAAACCCAGAATTTTAGCTACGGTTAAAATTCATAAACCCAGAACTTTAGCTACGGTTAAAGCTCGAAACCCAGAATTTTAGCTACGGTTAAAATTCATAAACCCAGAACTTTAGCTACGGTTAAAGCTCGAAACCCATTCACTCTCTTTGCGTGTGGATACTCACTCTCATTCTAGTGATCCGTTGTTCGAATGGAAAACCAGAGAATCACCCTGAGGGTTGGTTCTAACCCTGGCCCAGGTCCGAATTCACGTCCTGGGTCTTTTCAGACACCCTGGGTGACTGGCTGTCGACAGACTTCAGGTTAACCACTCAGCGGGATCTCAGGCTTCCCATCCGGCTCGAAGGACCAAGAATTATGTCAGAGGATTACCGCCTCCAGCGGGCTGACTCCAACCTGGATCACAGAACTGAGAGGAGAGAAACAGATCAAACACAGACAAAGAGATTTCTTGTACAAGGGCACCCTGCTCAGCTCACGTTCTGAGGCAGAGACGCGCCGAGCAGTTCCTTATCCCTTTATTTATAATAAAGCATAGGTTACAGAACAGCAGAGAGTGGGGCGGTCCCACGCTCTGAAACAAAACATATGTGTGGTGTGAGAAGAAGAATTTTCTCGTGAGAATGAGAATGTTTAGCAGGTGAGGTGTATGTGTGTTGTGACTGTAAGCTGCATGTGTGGCAATGTGGTTACAACATACATTCTTGCGAGTGTACAGGCAAGTAGAAAACTACTGAAACTTAGCACAGAGGTATATGATCATGTGAACACTCAATTTTCTTCTAACAGAAGATATCTGTTCCTTTTAAATACTACTTACTTTATCTTAATGCAAATCTGTTCTGGATATTGACTGTTAGAGTTTCTTTATGAGCTTTATACATAATTGTCAGAATACTATAATCTATTATGTTGTGAAATTTCAACAGTTTTAACTGAAGGAACAATGGGTTTGCTGGACCTCTATGTTTTTTTCGACTGATTATTCTTATGGTTGACTAGATGTTTGCCTTACAGACATTTCCCCAAACTTCAACACAGTAGGTCAGATATGGAACAATAAGAGAATTTTGTTATCCAAAAAATCCTTTACTTTGTATAATATGGCAAGTATTTTTGATATTTTCACTTTTGTATAATTGTACGGTATATAGTCTTCCAAGTGGACTCCCATAGACTGGACAAGTTGTTTAACACCCACAACTACACACTGTGGTGTCGACAGCTGTCCGTGTGTGAGTCCACGTAAGAGTAAGGCTTTAGGCAGTAGATTATGTTGCTTCAAATTAAACAAATTAAACCTAATGTTTGAATATTGTCACCCAGTTACCAGATGCCTTTGCTTAATAACTGTGGAGCTTCATGAAGATGTGGCAGGTATCTGTAATTATCATCTTTTTTACTCTGTTGTGCAATGAATCAAAGAAGAGAATAATCACCAAAGTGTTTGTCAGACTTGTAAGAATGGATGATGTGTCCAATCTTGAGGTGACAATGAAGTTGAAAAGCTGAAAACTTGTATGAAAAGTTGTCTGAAAGACCTGGTTTGCATTTAATTATAACATCTTGAACATTTTTTATTTTAGCTTCATTTTAGCAAAGTTTACATAGCAGCTTCTGTAAGAGAGGTAATCTTGTATTCAGCTCAGTCCTTGTTGCAGTGACAGTTTAAAGTAAGTGGTTGCCTACTGATGATTTTAACATTCACTGTGTGTATCCCTGTTTAAATGTAAGGAGCACATGGACAGTGGGAGGGTGGTGTCCTAGTGATGAGAGGTATAACACTCAGATACCAGAAACATACAGATTGAAAGGGGAAAAAGTCTTATTTTGTCCTCTCAACTTCATTTTATAATGAAAACTATCTAAATGTTAATTTTAACATATTAGTGCAGATTTTCATGCAGGCGTCATGCCACTTCCTGTAAGGTCGGCCACAGTCTTTATATCATATTTACAGTGTCTTGGCCAAGCTGTAGACGCACAGCCAAAAAACTTCCCCTTCGCTCCAAGCGTAGCCCCTCTGGTTTTGTCCTTGTGCTGTTTCTCTGCAGGTTTCCATGTTGTGCTAACACAGGTTCACCCCCGTGTCATTTTGGTACAGTCCGCAGAGCACCCAGCAGGTGTCCTGGCTCAGCCTGGGCCAAACTAATCAACGCATCCTGCAGGGGACACGGGACTCCCCTGCTGTCAGTCCACAGGAAGACCCCTGCACACCTGAGCTCAGCCAAGTGAGCACGAGCACACACTCATACACACTGCATGGACACACTCAAGCGCATTCAGACTGATTCATGGCTGTGCAAACAGTGCGCTGCCTGTTGGTTCAATGTTTGCGAGAGCAGCCAGTATCCTGAGAAACATGTCAGAAATCCTCAAGTCGATTCGGCTGCTTGTGGCTTCTTTCAGGGAATCAAAGGAGTAACGAAATATCCTCACATCTGTAGTAATAGAAACGTGTCTATGTGCGTGTTGGCTCACTGTATCATGCAGTGGTGACATCAGTCTCTCAGTGGACTGGTTACCATAGCAATGACCTGTCCATACCAAAGGGGCTGGAGCACTGTGTGTGTATGTGTATGTGTGTGTGTGTGTCTGCTATTAAACACACTTCCACATCGCAGTCAGATTTTCATCTTTTCAGAGGACATTACACTGACTTACATTAATTTCTTCTAGACTTACTTTACTAACCTTAACCTGAGTGTATACATATTTCTCAAAAATGTTGCTTCTCTCGTTGCAGTTCTATTTTATAATCCAGGAAGCTGGAAATGCCATGTGCTTTTCTTTTTTTTTCTATTTGAAAATCTAACATATTTGAAAGATATATCTGTACAGTCACTGATATTTTCATTTCCAGTGTGGTATGGATCAGCTAAAGGAGGCTCAACTTGGGAAACTCTTTGGAAATAACCTAAATTCTCTGGTAGTGAACTTTTTCAAGTGTGTAAATTGAATATGCAGACATTTTTTAAACAATTCTAAATCAGCGCATCGCTGCTTCTTCTTTGGAGATTTTTTTTCATCAAGATAGTTAAAAGAAGTGTTGAGGATTCTAGAAAATAATTTCTAAATGCTTGTAAGCGTTAAATCACTGTCTGGGTTTTTCCAAGTATTGAGTGCTTAGCTGTGTGCCTCAAATGTCAGGGTGTTTTGAGCTCATTGCTAAAGTCAACATGCTAAGATGCACAGTGACACAAGTATAATGTTTACAATGTTCACCATCTTAACTGGTGATTTTAATCATTAAATACACTACCAATCAAACATTTGGACACACCTTCTCATTCAATGCTTTTTATTTATTTGTATTATTTTCTACATTGTAGATTAATACTGAACATTAACACTTTTTTGTTTATGACATAATTCCATCTGTATTATTTTATAGTTTTAATGTCTTCAGTATTAATCTACAATGTATAAAATAATTAAATAAAAACCGTTGAATGAGAAGGTGTGTCCAAACGTTTAACTTGTATCTCTCAAGGTCTATATTGCAGCGAGAGTGTTGTACATATCAAATGAAACTGCACAACTTGGCCTTTGTAACAATGCAAGTGCTTCTATGTGTGATGACATGTTGCAAGAAAAATGTTTAATTTACTTCATAGTTAATCATAGTAACAACCTGCATCCATCTTCACCACTGTTAGTTTTGTTTGAATTACTAATGAACCAGTCATTACATAGCAATCATTGCAAAATTTCTGACACATCTATGCAAAAAGTTAGTATCGTCTCACAACACAGTGAAACCAGACCTTTGGGATTTTACTTGTACATATTGAAGTAATCACATTATGAAGACAGATGAAACTTCAGCAAAGTTGTATCTTTTATTAATGTCTTCACCCATTTCTAACACCCCTGCTTCTTGGTTCAATGAGTAACAAAGTCTCTATTGTTTCATAATGTAGGTGTACCACTTATCAGAATAAACAGCAGAACCAATGATACTAGTTATTTCTCTGTGCACCATATTTCCCTGTTTTTAAATCATATTAAATCCTCATTATTGTCAAGATAGAGCTGAAAAACAATCACGAGATGAAGGATTTGCTTGTCATTGCAATGATTCAAAGGTAAAAATACGAACACAGGCTACCAGCTAGGTAAGTAGGCTACTGTATGTGAAGATTTAAGTAAATATCATTATTTACTAAGTCTGTCCAACCACATTGTCAGTTTCAGAGACAATCTCCCTCACACAACAATAAAAAGATATCTCTGCTGCCAGCATGGTATGGTGAGATACATCTAAAACCACAGCAATTTTTAAAAATACATTATATGCCTTGATATAAAGGCTGAAAAAAATCTGCATGTATGGTCACATCAATTAATAGAAGATATGAAAAGTCTAGACAGTTACAGTAAAAGACATGAGATACAGTTTGTATGTGTAGTCCTTATAATGAGAAACATAACAGCTGAAAAGTAAAAGGTAGTAGATTTACATGGATAACAATAAAAGCATTCAGAGAGTGCAGTACTCCACCAAGGCTGTTCATTCCCCCATATGACATTGTCAGAAATGCAGCATTTGTTTGTTAGTTACTGATGATCAGGAATCACGGCAACATAGAATGTGGCCATTTAATATAGATATACCAACAAACTAAAAGCTGAGCAAAGGCGTGTGATATGCAGGTGTACGTTATACTGAATAGCGTGACCTAAATATGTAGCGAGCGGTGGGAATTGATGGGACTCGGAAACATCCCCAGAACTGAATTAATTGTTCCTCGTATGATTTCCGATGGGTAAGTCCCGATAAGTCTGCAGCAGCTGATTCGTAGTAGGATCGCAATCATGTGATCGTCAGCAGGCAGCTGACGTAGCGTTCGCTTGTTATCATAGTTACAGTTATACAGAAATATTTAACAAATCCATGGATCCAGACTATAAGCCGCATCACTGCCAAAATCTAGTCACTTGGTCCTTGTGTCATTTCTGACCTTCCTGGAAAATTTCATCCAAATTCGTTGGACCATTTTTGAGTAATGATGCACACAGACAGACAAACGGACAAACCAGCGCCGATCGTCACATAATTCCACTGCATTCCTTGGCAGAGTAATAAACTAGAGCTAATACTGTGAGGTTAACACTTGACATTAAAGTAGAGTCAGGGCTGATGGGAATGTCCTTTCCAGGGCATTAAGTGATTTATTAGAAAAATAAATACTAAATTTAATGAAGCCCTGGATGAAATGTCAGCAAATTGCCAAAGTCATTACAATTACCACCCAGTAAATAGTTGTTATGAGAGAGAACTTGACATTGCTTCTCACCCTATCATGCTGCTAGTGTGTTTAAAAGTATGCAAATAAGTTTTGCTCTGTGTCCGATTGATGTGTGCTATTCTGAGCCTGAATCATTTCTGAATACATAAATACGTTTGCCAGCTTATGTATCTAAGTGTGTATCAGCTACATTATGGGCATCGCATGTGAGACGAGGGATTGGTATTGATCAGCCGCCTGTAAGCCACTAATCAATTCATTAACCAGTCTGCTCTGAGGCCTCAGCTTCACCCCGATGCCCCGCACGGCGCTAAGTGATTCTTAATTAGCAACTGCTCTCTAGGCGAACACAGCACCGGACCTGGATGTGTGTGTGTGTGTGTGTGTGTGTGTGTGTGTGTGTGTGTGTGTGTGTGTGTGTGTGTGTGTGTGTGTGTGTTGGGGGGGGATGTAAGCGTATGCATGTGTATTTATGTGGCAGCAGCATGTGTGTAGGTGACTGTGTTTGTATAAATGTGTGTGTTTAAATAGAGTTGGCAGGCTACATGGTGGGCTGGCTGGCAGAATCATGACCTGGTGGCCCTGGAGGGGAGAAAGTTGGCAGAGACAACTGTCTCCCTCCTCCCAGGCGAACTCATGTTCCTTAAAAACAGCTCAATAAACAAAAAAAAAAAACTGAAATGCCTGCCTTTCTACTCACTGTGGCTGTTGAAGAATCTTTTTTTTTTTTAATAAGGAGAATGTGCTGTCAGTCCAATTTATTTTAAATTTCAAAGGAATTTCTCAGCTAAAAAATACTCCTGTTGTGTTTTTTCTACCAGGCAGGATGTGAAAGCACTGCCAGGGCAGAAGCACATAGGAATTTGCAAATAATATGCTTCCTGAGTAAGCTAAAGAGACATGGAAAAGTCCTTCATCTAGAAAAAAACATTTATAAATACACAGTACATCTTCAGTAAAACATGCTGACTGAGGTCGTGCTGGTTTTCTGCCATGCTTCACCGCTTGCTTAAGCCGTGGCAATGGGATTTTCGGACCAGAATTAGACTCAGATTTTCATCCGGAGAGGAGAGTGGGATATGTTATTAAAGGGAAAAAATACAGGCATGTCTTTACGGGTTTTTTTTTTTTTCAAAGGTGAAGGTGAAGGGTGAGCTGAAAGAGATGTTACAGAGAGAAAAATCCTCATCATCCCCATAGCCCCTCCTCCACTGCTCCTCATCTTTTCTCATTCTGCCTCTTTTCTCTCACCTCTCCCCCTCCTCACCCCCTGCCTTTTCCCCCTTAGACGAGAACCCCAGATAACCTCGCATCACCACATCAAAGAGGAGATGAGAGGAAGATGGATAGAAGGGGAGAGAGGAGGTGGAGTGGGAGAAACTCAGGGAGGCGGATCAACAAAGGTAGAGGTCAGAGAAAGAGAGGGGGAGCGGGATGGAGAGGTGGAACAGAAGTGGGAAAGAAGCACCGAAGAAGATGTGAACACCTGAGTGGGGATTGAGATAGAGCTGAGGTCTCTATTTATATCACTGTGTGTCTCCCTTAATCTCACTGTGTTTTCCTTTCGCTGCCATGCGCACACTTGCTAACACACACAGCTTGCATGCACACATTTTATTTATTCTTCAGTGTGATAACTGAGTGAGCAGTTGAATTAGCCGAAGCTGTCAGGACTCTCCATTTCTGTGCAGATGCAGGGATGGAGGGAAGAGAATAACGCAACATCAAAGTCCCTGTGTTCAGTGAGTGTTGCTCTTCACTCTGATGTGTGTGTGAGCTGTAGGATCAGTCACCAGCCCTACTGACCCATGTTCCAGCAAAGCAAAGCGAATCATAATTAAGCAAAAGGCATTTGCTGACACGTTCACATTTGGCTTTCTGCCGTGGAGGGCTCTCACTCCCATGGGCTCAGCCGCATATGCATCATATTAAACTCCTGCACTTTCCGCAGCTAATCCTATTCCATGGATAATCTCAATCTGGTGTACGCGGTTTAAGATGTTATTTTAAGATGGAAAAATGTCCGGTTATATTTAGATTTCTGCTCTCACCGGGGAGTCCGTGCTGGGAGCAGGTGTAGTGATAACAACCAGAGGACAGAGGAGCAGAGGGAGATCAGAGAGTGGAAGAGAGATGAGTGGGAGTTCGATGAGGCCAACAACGCTGCTCTGATGTCAGGGCAGGAGAATACACAAGGTGAAAGGTGGGCGACCCTGGTAAGATGACCTTTGCTGGGTGTGAGGTGGAGGGTGAGACGTGGAGGGATGAAGGGCAGGTCAACACCGAGGGAGGGGGTCAGGAGAAAAGAAAGATGAAAGAGAAGGGAAATGTACAGCAACGACTCAACATCGGTTAGATCAGTGACCACAACTACATGCTGTGGAGTACAAGAAGCATTCTGTACTGTTCAGTAACGGCAAAACAATAGATCAACATGCAAATGACTGAAGCATGAAGTCATTCACAACACATTCTGACTGACGTTAGCAATGTTATCGTATAATTTGCAAGCAAATTTCAAGCAAAAATGTTCAAATTGAGAGGCTGCACAGTGGCTTGGTGGTTAGTACTTTCACCTTGCAGCTAGAAGATCGAGCCCTCCATGACCCTCAGGAGGATTAAGCGATGTGTAGATAATGGATAGATGGATGCTCACATTGAAATGGTGCAACAAATATAGAAAAGAAACTGCAAATTAGTCTTGTCTCCATTAACCGCTTTAGAGTGAAAAAAAACTAGCATGCGTATTGTCATCAGAAGGTGTCAGTATAGGTTGTGTTTTAACATACATTGCCATTCAAAAGTTTGGGGTCACCTAGACAATTTCATGTTTTGCATGAAAACTCAAACTTTTATTCATGTATTAACATAATTGCACAAGGGTTTTCTAATCATCAATTAGCCTTTCAACACCATTAGCTAACACAATGTAGCATTAGAACACAGGAGTGATGGTTGCTGGAAATGTTCCTCTGTACCTCTATGTAGATATTCCATTAAAAATCAGCTGTTTCCAGCTAGAATAGTTATTTACCACATTAACAATGTCTAGACTGGATTTCTGATTAATTTAATGCTTTTCTTTCAAAAATAAGGACATTTCTAAGTGACCCCAAACTTCTGAATGGTAGTCACTGAGATTCAGGTAGAAGTTGAACACAAAACCTTTTTTTTTTCAGAACGCTAAAAAGCCTTGATGACGAAGAAGAAACAAAACTCTCCGCGAGAAAATTGGTGAAATTTTTTTTAGAAAATGTCAATCAGGAAAACTGCAATTATTCTTTTTTATCACAGCTGGTATCAGTCATGTTTCATCCTGTCTGGATACAAAGACGACAAGTGAAGTAATTGATCACATGAGGTAAATGTTCAGTTTATTCATTAACATATATACATCTCACATTATGTGCAAGGATTAAATCTTTTTTCGAAAAAGTTAGAAACTACCTTCAGTGAATAAAAAATAAAAACCTAAGTTTTTTTGAAAAATGTTGCCATTTCTATGAACTTTTTCAGATGTGATATGCATTAAAACATGTGATAGGAACTTGGGAAATGATATTTAAATAGTCTTACAAAGATGATAAAATGTAGCTATTAGTACCATTCCACCCATTTGACAAATGTGTCTAATATTCACTTTTCCTTTAGCTCTGGTTTGGTCTCCACCAACTCCTGAGAAATTCTTTTGGTAGTCAGCTGTTTGGTAGTGAGCAGCATGTTTAGCAAAGCTTTCCTTCCAAGAAATTATACCATGGAATGTTGTTTCTGGAGAAAAAAAGAGAAAGATGACAAGTTAGATGTTAAGTACCAACGGTGTTCATATGACTATTAATGATGAATCTGTTTAATGAAGTGGTTCAGTAAGCAAAACCAGTGAACCAGCAGAAACAATAGCAGGACCTCCCCCAAGTTTAATGCAGCTATCATTAATTCAACCGTGGTTTTCCTGCAGCTGTATGTCAAAATGTCTGCTATGAAAAATGCTTTTTATGAGAGAATAAATCAAAACTGAGATAAGGAGTGAAAATGTAGACTCACTAAATGCTCGACTCAGTGCTGATGAAGATGAAGGCTTGTCAAGCACCTTTAATACAGATAAAGTAGACGTTTTAAAAGGTGATTGGTAAGTCATTCTCTATTATTCCTTTTCCTTAAATCCTTACATTCAGCCAAAATGTAATGCCTGCCTCCTTTATCTTTGGAATTCTGAAGTTACTTAAGCTCAAGTGACAGTCTGGCCAATATCTGCTTCCTTGATGCTTTTCAAGCTTTAATTTAGTATCAAGTTCACATCCTTTACAGCCTGTTTCAAATGGTACAAAAGACTCAATGAAAGTAAACCCAATGTGGTAACATGTATTCAAAAGATTTAATCATTAAACAACATCTGTTGTAAACCAGACCATAACTGATCATGCTTAATATAATTTGGGACCTTCTCGACTCAGAACTCGCATTGAATCTTGGTTCCAAGGAACTATGTGGACCCATGAAAACCTCTGTTCCACCAATGAATATCTACACGAGAAAATAGCAAAAACAAATAAATGAGTTCATTAATTCATTCTAAAACAAACAATCAACTGGACAGGTCTCTCTTGAGAATGAAACCCAATGTCTTAATGAGATTGCCTGTATAAATAAAGGTTAAATAAAATTTTAAAAAATGACTATATGAATATGCTGATGGACTAATACACAGCTCCTGACTAATCTGAGAGGTGGTGTTGAACCACACTCATGACCCCTTGAGGGACTTCACTTTATGCACTACTCCCCCTCCTCCTCCCTGCCTCATACCTCCAACTCTGTTGGTCATGTACATGTTGAATCTTGTGGTACTCTGTATTTACTACGTCATATCTATACCTGTTTTTCAGCTGTTTATTTAGAAAAAAAAATTCCCTCACTAATTAAGACTAGAAAAGCACTCAGAGAGTGCAGTACTCATCCAAGGCTGTTCATTCCCCCATATGGCATTGTCAGAAATACAGCATTTTTTAAAAATTACTTATTGATGGTCAGAAATCATGGCAACATAGAATGTGGCCATTTAATATAGATGTACCCACAAACAAAATGACCTTGCACTGAGCATAGGCATGTGTAATGTATGTGTACGTTATGTACAGAATCACATGACCTAAATATGTAGCGGGCGGTGTGAATTGATTGGACTTGGAAACACCCCCACAATTTAATTAATTGTTCCTTGTATCATTTCCGATGGATAAGTCCCGATAAGTCCACAGTGGTGGATTTGTAGTAGGATCACAATCATGTGATCGTCAGCAGGCAGCTGATGTAGTGTTCACTTGTTGTCATAGTTACAGAGACGCTGCGCTATCTCACAATGACACAGAATTCTTTACCAAATCCATGGATCCAGACTATAAGCTGCATCACTGCCAAAATCTAATGAAATGGTCCTTGTGTCATTTCTGACCTACCCTGAAAATTTCATCCAAATCCATTAGTCCGTTTAGAGAAATGTTGCGCACAGACAGACAAACCAACGCCAAATGTCACAAACCTTTAACCCACACACTACAGAAGAACTTTACCTTTAAAGAGGAAGTGGAAAACCAAAATAATTTGCTCTAAAAGCAGTAAAAACCTTCAAAAAGGTCACCTGCCTCTTGCAGTAATAACCTAATAATCCTAACAATCTGAAAGCTTCATAGACATTTAGTCATGAGTTCTGACTCAAAGATACAAGAAGAAGGGATGAAAGATACTGGAGATACTAACGTAACTTGAAAACACACCGACTCATTACTATAGCTTATTAATCACTTAACTCCTTTTTTTAATATTCCAAACAAGTTAGAGCAATTCAGAGCTTTACAGATGACTGACAAGTTAGCAAGACTGTTTAAATGTGCAAAGTAAACCAATCTGAGATAAACGTAGTGTTTCGTCTGTGCATGATGCGAGCTCATTGAACTGCTGATGCTCATACATATATTTCCATATTAGCAGCATAAATATAGATATATATAAAAATAGAGACAGATAGATAGATAGATAGACGTAGTGTTTAAATAACATATCAAATTATTTTGTGTGTCATCACAACACATTTATTTGCTGTTTTGTGTGTATGTTCTTTCATGCAATGAAGTCTTGATAGTCTTGATAAATGACACCCTCCCCCTGACCTACAGGGACAGTTCACGCTTTCCATGCCTGTGTTGATCGCAGATGCACACACAGTTCTGTTTGTATTAAATAAGTACACGTTGGTTTGCTACACAGACGGTTGCATTGGCCCTTATATCAAACACAGATAAACACATGCAGCTGGTTACAGATCACACTGTAGTGCTGTGTTATTGTGATTATTAATGAGGTGTGCAGAAAACTGTTGGCAAACAAAACAGGATTCCTTGACAATTTAGAACTTCCCACTGCGTTGATGGAAAGCATGTACAAACCACGGCACCTCCAGCCAGTTCATTTTTTTTTTAATGTACATAACCTTTATTTAACCACAGGTCAGCAGCACATGTCATAAAAATAATTACAAGAAGGTGACACTGTAAGTTAAAACATATAATTTTTGAAAGTGCAAAAGTGCTTTATAATAAAAAGTGCAGGAGCTGTAACACAGACTATAAGAATTTAAGATTTAAAAGCACAAGCACTTTTCAATGGTCTCACGCTGTCTATCCCAAGATCAGCAGCAGCTACTTCAATTCTTACACTTTTACTGATGAATTAGGAGTGTGGACAGTTAATAGGGTCACAAATTCGGGGCTGTACACAGACCTTTGCATGGAGGTCTGTGAGGAACCTTGTGGATTTGGATGGATGACGAAAATGACGTCATGTGTGTCCTTGCGAATGTGGGTATGAAGTGTATGAATTGGTTTTAACCCCTAACACAACTATTTTAGCAAGTTAACAGACATTATGTGAATGGTTGAATTTCTCCTTTGCATTCTGTCTTTTCACATTTTGACACCATAAAAAGACAAATGAAAAGATAATGCACTCTGTTAAATTATTGACATAATGTAATTATGAATGAAGCCTCTACTTACTCCTTTAATAACATGTATTTGCTATAATATTTTTAAAATAATATTTCATAAGTTTGCGCTTGTGATGTTTTTAAAATATATATCCCAGACATTTAAACTATGCTGAAAGGTGTCAGTTATGTCAGGTTGCTGCTAAGTTGTCCAAATGATATGAGCAGATCTCTTCACTGTCTACTTTTTCTAGTGCTTATCTGGTTTTGTTTTTCCACACCAAAACTCTAGATAATGCTCGGCGTCGGCGAGGTTTGATTGTTACCTCAAGCTACGTGGCTTCTCTAACCTAAGCCAACATCCTCTAACGTCTCTAACATGGACCTCAAATTAAAAATCAACAAGTTTCATGTCTGTAACACACAGATCTTCAAGAACAGAAGAAAGAATAAGTGGAAACATGCACATTAATTCTATAATACTAAATTAATAACAATTTGAATTAAAATTTTAAAGAAATACAGATAAATGTACGCTACCATTCAAAAGTTTGGGGTCACCCAGACAATTTGATGTTTTCCATGAAAACTCACACTTTTATTCATGTGCTAACATAACTGCACAAGAGTTTTCTAATCATCAATTAAGCTTTCAACACCATTAGCTAACACAATGTAGCATTAGAACACAGGAGTGATGGTTGCTGGAAATGTTCCTCTGTACCCCTATGTAGATATTCCATTAAAAATCAGCTGTTTCCAGCTAGAATAGTCATTTACCACATTAACAATGTCTAGACTGGATTTATGATCCATTTAATGTTATCTTCATTGAAAAAAAATGCTTTTCTTTCAAAAATAAGGATATTTCTAAATGACCCCAAACTTTCGAATGGTAATGTACCAATCTAAAACAAGAATATAGAGGAAAAAAGAATAAAATACAATATATAATGGCCATAAGTCTTTCTGCTCAAAGGAAAGGCTAAACTAAAGCAAAAGCTGCCTCAACACATTTTCGGTCCTGCAGTTTGGATGGAAGTGTCAGAGGACCTGAGAAACTGTCCTGATAAAACATTGGAAACATGTCAGACAAGTAGACGAGAGCAAGATCATGAAGTGCTATAAAACAAGTAAAATAATCAATACAGAAGCTGACAGGCTATCAATGAACAGATGAAATAAGTGTCATGTGTTCTCACCTTCTGGTCCGAGTCAGCACCCGGGCAGCAGAGTTCAGAATTCATTTTAACTGATTTATAGCTTTTATACAGACCAGCTTTACGGTAGTCTGGTCTGTTGGGTGCATTAGTCTATCACACTCCAACAAAAGAATTAGCTGTACTTTTTAAATGATAAAAGCAGATTTGGTCGTATACCCCACATCAAAAATGGCAAAGATTCTGCTGTTTAGGTAATTTTGAGGCTTGTTTCCTTCTCTGAGTCTTTGAACATGTAACTAAAACTTCAGTTTATAGCACACAGACACCCCCAACCTTTTATCTACCTTGTAACCCTAATCCAATCCAGCCCTGTAGAACTGGGAATTAAACTAAATGTCTTTATTTGGGGGAGATTTTCTTCTTTTCCCAAAACCCCCACAAGACTGGAACCAAAACTCAAGTGCGCTGGCACCCATGTTTGTTCCGCCAGTCTGTCCAAGATTTCTCTCCGCTCTCAAACATCGAGTGAGTAACCCAGTTTGTGTAGGATTTGGTCATGGGAAGAAACACTGCAGCTCCGCCAGAGCAACAAAAACGCACACAGACAGATGAATAATGTGGGCAGCTATTGTCACACTTGGAGTCCAAGTCATGCACTCGTCTCTGATCCGAGGCCCAGGGAAAGCTTTGGCAGTGTGTGTGTGTGTGTGTGTGTGTGTGTGTGTGTGTGTGTGTGTGTGTGAGTGTGTGTGTGTGTGTGAGTGTGTGTGCGCAACGCTGAGAAGGTGCTGATGTGGGTGAAACAATGACAGGTTTGTTGCTTTTACACCCTTATCCCCCTCCGCATGGCCTTGTGGTGGAGACGATTGTGAGTTCTCACAGCTCCCGCACACTTAGTACACACACAGCATCCGCTCTGTCATGCATACACACACATGTTGCATATACAAACACACACACACACACACACACACATCCTGTGATCCTCACAGACCATGTAAACCACCAAGAGTAAGATGTCATTATACTCCCTGAGCAGCTCACAGGGTATAATTTAAAAAGATAAGAGAACAAATTAGCTGAGAATTCATTATGTGTTTATATTCAGTGAGTGGGCATTATGGGATGCTTTCTGAATGGCGGCTGAACTTCAAAGGAGGAACAGCGTCGGTGGAAAATGTATTCTATCGAGTGTTTTCTTAACGCATCATTTAATCCAAAGGGCATTTGTTTAACCCACAACATGGGAACAAGAAGCAAATTTCGCAGTCGCATTTGTTAACATATTTTGCACATGCACGTGTAGCTTCAATCGTGTACAGGAGGATTGTTTTGATTTCTCGTTTCTAGGAGAGGCAAACAGCTAAACCCGATCCGCCGTGGAAAATCAACAGCACGGGCATTTCAAAAAAAAAAAAAAAAGAGAGGTTCAGACACCAAACAGTCAGTGTTTAGATCCACGTTCGCTCATACACTTCCATGTTGTTTGCTTTCTCTGCAGGCCTGGGTAGCACGAGCACGGGGCTGTACTTGGCGGCAGGATGTATGTAGGCACATAGGGTGGGAGGTTGGGGGCAGGCAGAAAGGGCAGATGTTAGGATTAAATGGGTGGGATGGATTTTGAGCTGGAAGAGTTAAGCTGTACATAAAGAAAAAGGGTTTTTAAAGGGATTTTGTTTGGGATCAGGGCTCTACGTATAATGACTCAAGGAAAGCTCTTATTTTCTATATCAATGATGCAAACCTGCAAAGTAGAATGAAGGTTAGTTTTAATAGCATTGATTTGGAGTTCTATAGTTAATGGCACTTTCTTAGACTTGCAGTAACAGTTTATTTGTCCAGTCCAGTGCAATAGAAACAACTCAACACTTGACACTTTTTAATTTCATGTCAAACACAGCAAATAGTCTATTTTCATATCACGTGTTGCTTATATGAAGCATGTTTATGACTTGTTTGAAGTTATATTTCTCTCCAGTGTTCATTCTCTTTTTTTTATACCTTTTTACTACCTTTTAAATTCTTTGTCAAACATATGCGCGCTGCATCTGGTAAACGATAAAAGCTGCGAGAGTGAATTAAATCTTTAAAGCTGCAACCATAAAGCCAAAACAACATGTTAAAAGATATTACAATGCTCTCCAGGCTGAAGGTAACTGCAACTCCGAGTGACAATTATCTGTGGTTTTGTTGCAATGATTGACCCCTTTCACATTGCACATAATGATTCCCTCTAATCCTAGTATAAAAATACTGATTATAGCAGGAGAGCAGCTTTAAAATGATCCTTCTGCTAAAATCTGGATGTTAATGTGCTCTGTGGCTGTTCACAGAGAACTGTGGTTGTGTTGCAGCCCACTAGAAAAACACCATAGTGTATTAAAACTGTCCTATTAAAGCCACAATGTGCCCAAAAAATACAGCTGCATGAAAGCTGTGTAGCTTCACTGCATGGATCCATTTTGGCTGCAAAATGGTTTTAAAGTGGCACTAGACATTCTTGAATATAGGTGACTGTAAATATGATCAATAAACAGCACACAGGAAAGTAGATTTTACAGTGATGATCCACATAAAAGAAAATCACAAGTAAGGAAGACATAAAGAGAAAAGAGAGAGATTTGACCTCTTATTTCCAGTACAACAATCCCAGAATTTCATGTGTACAAATTGTCTCAATAACACAGAGATGGGTGCTTCAATTAGAGGTACGATGCAATAAAGTGGAGTATTTGTACGACAAACTCTTCGAACTTTATGGCACTAAAAAGTGTGAAGGGAGCATTTACTGGAACTGTGTAGAACCACTTCATAAAGACTGTGTTTTTTTGTGGGGGGCTGGTTGGGGTGTTATTGTGCGTGTGTGTGTGTGTGTGTGTGTGTGTGTTTAAGACCCACAATCCAAAGTCGATGATGAGGGGGAACGTGAGACTGGAATGCTAGGTTTCACTTAATCATCTCCTGATGCTAGTGTAAACACTGAATCTGATTTGAGCTAATTGGGTTTGTAGTCAGGGTAAATAGTGTAAAAGGAAACCGCTCGGCGCATTCAGCAGCAGGATCTTTCCCACTCACAGTCTGCTCTGCCCACTCCTTACTGCCGTTTTTAACCAGGAGGACAAAATGTTAATGCCTGGCCTCACCTCTTACCCTTGTATTCTACTGATCCTCCATCATCAAAAAGCTTTCTTTCCCCTCAAATTCATACATTATTTCCATAATGCTGTTTGGTCGGACCATGAGTTTTTCCTCCTCTGGTATTTGGGTAATTAGATTTTTGAGAAAATAAGGGCACAGGAAAGGGAGAGGAAGAAGGGATGATATATATATATTTAAAGAACCTTTCAATCGATTTCCTGGCTTTTGGTTTTTGAGATATTTGTGGTTATGGATCACCTCCCCCCTGCTCTCCCTCCTCTCTCCCCTCTCTTTGGCATTCGCAGCGCAGTCTTGAAAAGTTTTCGCCGTCCAACATCTTGTCACTCACATCTCCCCTCCCTGCCTCTCTCATCATACTCGGTAATGTAGTCACACTGATTGCATTCTCCCACTAATCTAATTCTTCCCTCTTTCAGCCCCCCAGAGACTTCGAGTGGATTCATATCACATCCATTTCAATGACCCCCACCCCCCACCTACACCGCCCCTCCGTCCTCATGACAGCACATACTAACTTTGGATTGAAAAGACCCATAAGCTTCGCCTGCCTTAACCACTCCGATCACATTACCGCCTTCACAAAAACAAGCCCTGCTTCGACTAACTGCTTAGATCTCATTATGCTTCCACAAAAACCGGCGGACTTCACTGATGCACATCAAAATGAAACCCAAAGGGGATCCTACCTACCAATTAAGATAACATTTATTCCCAAACAGCAGATTCCCTTTATCGTATCGTTAATTTTACCTCCGTAAATGTAATTAGTGCAGGCTTCAAAAGCAGCGACTATCACGACATGGCACTAATTTGTTCTAGTTTAGCCATCCCGCTCCCACTAGATCCACATGGAGAGATATTAAACGTACATAGACAAAAGGAACCTTCATAGGAAATCAAAACAACATCTCTGCTCAGGGACTTCAGATCCCATCGTGCATTGCTAATCCTTGTGGTGCAATGATCAATGGCTCCCCAGGTCACAGGGGTCGAAGGGCGCAAACCGGACTTGTCAAGGATCACTGCTTCTTTGAGCTAAAGAGACAGGCGAGACAAAACAAGCATTTCTCTCTGCCTTTGAAAAAAAGAAAAGGCGGGCGGAATAAAACAGCGTCTCCAAGACATAACAAATCAATCTTTCTCCTTCTAGCCATAGATCGAGATTGATTATCTGGATGCACACAAGTCTTCATGTTCTTCCAAGTCTGAAAGGGAAGGATAAACAAAACATAGAAAGTCAATAGTTTTCAAAAAATGGAAGAAGAACACTTTTCCTTCAAAGAATGTGAGCTGGACTTACTGCATGTCCTTGACTATGTTTACTGCCTTTTGAAGACAGCGAACATCCACTGCACAAATCCCTGCTGTTGGAATAAACTCGAGGAAAGGCTGTTTCCAGTCAGAACCTCTGCCCTCGGATCCTACAACACTGCCAGTATGTGACGCTCATTAATTCATCACTCACATCAGACTTTTGTTCTCCATTTTAAATAGAAGTCAGTGATCATAGTGACAGAGAGGCGTAATCACAGACACAGTCGACCCACAAAACTCCCCATTTTCTACTCACTCTCTCTGGAATGATTGCATCTAAATGAATCACCAACGATGATCCTCGCTCACAGGGAAGTAAATGGTGTTTGTGATGGACTGCGACTGAGCTGATTGTTAATACGTGAACACCGCCGAATCAAGTATCCCCACGTTATCAGAGTTTTTGTTGCAATCATTTAAACCACTTAGGGATGTCAACATTCTCCGCGTCTGCATGCCTTGAAAAGCAGCAAATGAAGCTTCATAACTAGACCTGCAATTCCACAGGAGGCAGAGAATAAGTGGAAGACGACTCGTTGGTTATGAGTTTGTGATTGCGTGAGTGTATCAGCGTGTTTGCCAAATAAGCCTATGTTCAGTTATGTTCCGTGTGTGAGTTTGCTCTAATGTGCCAGCCAAAGTGTGTTCCAAGGTACATGCATCTGATTTTATTTTGTTAGTGCTTGAACATTTTGTCACAGAGTGCCTGAGAGCAACCTGCTTAGTTTCCATGTTTGTTTGTGTAGATCAGGTAGGTCCATTAGTGAAGTGTGTACCTATGTGAATGTATGTGTGTGTGTGTGTGTGTGTGTGTGTGTGTGTGTGTGTGTGTGTGTGTGTGTGTGTGTGTGTGTATGTGCTCATAGTTGGGCACATGCCCGCTCAATGCCACAGGTAGCTGTGTGCTCAGTGGAGTGTGTGTCGCTACACCTGTTCTCCCCTCAGGGAGGCGCTGTCCATGTCCAGCTGGCAGAGCAGAGCCGGGCCAGAGGATTGGACAGATTGGATTAGCGGTGGGACATCGGGACATGCAGAAGACATGGCTGAAGGTGAAGGCAAAAATAGGGGAATAGGAAAAGTACAGAAAGACGAGTTAAGGGATAGGTAAGAGCAGGTACGAGGAACGAATATGCAGCAAGTTCAGTCTGATGAGGTCGTATGAAGGGTAAATATCTGTTGGAATGAAGTACAGATTGTACTACACTTCACAATTTATGCACATCCCAAAAAAAAATTATACAGACTTAAGCATCTATTTTATTGCAGTTGTCTCTGTTATGAAATGAAACGCTCACGAAAACTGAAAAGTAACTGCTGAACACATCAGCTGTGAGCTCTTTCATGAATGTTGAAACAACTCACAGAGTCCAGATACTTTTGCACACTAAATTTTGTCAATATGTGTTAAATATTGTAATTCTTCTTGTAAAAATACTCAGATTAGAGCTGAAATTTGGCACTTTAGTGTCTATTATTATTTCAAATAGAATATACCGAAGTACGGATCCTGAATAGCCAAAATCTGGACAGTAAAACATGTCCATACTCTAGTAGTGTACACAGTAGGATGGCAGCTGTTAGGTTAGAAGGTTCAAGCAGGAATGCCATCTATTGTAATTAATGGAAATTCTAAATTCCAAAGCACATATATATGATACTGCAGATTTTAAGAATTTTCCAAGTGTTTTGTGAAATTTCTAGAATGTCCTGTTTGGGAAATTATTACAGATATTCTATTTTGTTTCAGTGCTCAATAAGATATTCATCTATTAGAAAATATCACTGAACAGTTGTTTTATTATAGAATCCTTCTTGAATTCTCTGTTTTCAAACAGAGAACATTTTTCAATATTCTACTCAACTGACTGTACTCTAGAATGTCCTGTTCCTGTGGCTAGAATAGAATCATTTCATTCTAGATTAGAACATTCTGCTCTACACAAGACCGTTCCTTGATATTCAGTTTTTGAAAATCTATAATATAGAGTCTAGATGATATTTTTTTTAATTAAAATGGTCAAACCAAAATGCAAAATAATCTGTTCTTGAACAGGAAATTATAAATGCTCGAGTACGTGAACAGATCATCCCTATAAATATTCTGGCTGTAGTTCCTCTCAGTAATTTTATTCGACCTTTCACTTGCACCTCACTGTCGTTATCACTC
Organism: Amphiprion ocellaris; assembly: GCF_022539595.1. Lineage (NCBI taxonomy): Eukaryota > Metazoa > Chordata > Actinopteri > Pomacentridae > Amphiprion > Amphiprion ocellaris. Next base: position 19,669,068 of record NC_072772.1, read on the forward strand.
AATATAAACTGAGTTTTAAGTCCAAGGGCCAGAATAAACTGTCACACTCCATTTTAGATGTAATGCGTGATTATGATTTGTAGTAGATGATGTGACCTCCCGTCACTCAATGACAGACGTGTCCTTGTAACTGTGGATTCCACCCCCACTCCCACCCAGCCTGAGGACATCACTCATTTCAAAAATGTCAGCTCAGAGGGCTGAGCTTCATCAGTGACATTCACCAAAACTGAATTTACTTACAGCAATTTAGCAGACAGTTATCCAACTCTGATCTTCTCATAGTAAACAAAAAAGCCTTTAGAGAGCGCAGTACTCCGCCAAGGCTGCTCAGTCGTTGTATGATTTATGACGGCTAAACTCTTGCAAAAATTCATGGCAGAAGTCAAGACACTTTAGATTGTGGCCATTTAATATAGATGTATCCACACGCAAATTGACATTGTGCTGAGCACAGGCGTGTGTTATGCATGTGTACGGGGAAACCAAATATTCAGCTCTCAAAATACATGTTCGGATACCTCCAAAACGACCCAATATTCAAATATTCGGATATTTGGGTGCAGCCCTAGTACGGATACTGAATCATGTGACCTAAATATGTAGCAGGTGGTGGGAATTAATGGGACTCAGAAACACCCCCACAATTTAATTAATTGTTCCTTCTTTGATTTCCGGCTGATAAGCCCCGATAAGTCCACAGCAGTGGATTATTAGTAAAATCACAATCATGTGATCATCAGCAGGCAGTTGACGTAGTGTTCACTTGTTGTCATAGTTACAGTGACGCTGTGCCGCTATCTCACAATGATACAGAAATCTTTAACAAATCCGTGGATCCAAACGATAAGCTGCATCACTGCCTAAATCTAATCACTTGTTTCTTGTGTCATTTCTGACCTTCGCTGAAAATTTCACCCAAATCCGTTAATCCATTTTTGAGTAATGCTGCTAACAGACAGACAAACGTATGCCGATCATCACAGAACTCTGCCGTTAGTTGGCGGAGTAATAAAACCAACTGTTTACTAAAAAGTCCATTTTAAAAACACTTGCAGTACTGTTCATCTTACAACATTTTCATTCAGCTCTGACTGCATTAGCTGCATCAGTCCATGATGGGCCTCTTACCCTCATTCAGACTGACCTGCATGACGGATTGTATGTCGTCATGATAACATAATATCTCTCTGTCTTTGCCTGTATCTTAAATATTTATCTCCATTTCCACATCTCACTCCGTGTTAGTCTCATTTCACTGTCTGCAACTTCATCTCTCCCGCTTTCTCTGTCCTGTGTCTCGTTAGGATGTGTGTGTTGGTGTGTGTGTGTGTGTGTGTGTGTGTGTGTGTGTGTGTGTGTGTGTGTGTGTGTGTGTGTGTGTGTGTGTGTGTGTGTGTGTGTGTGTGTGTGTGTGTGTGTGTGTGTGTGTGTCAGCTTCCCTCTGTCCTACCTTCAGGCTGAAGTGTCAGAAAGCGAGTGTAATGTCTCTCTCTCCCTCTATACACAGTTGTTAGCTAAAATACTGCGACACTACTGCAAACAGCCGAGGGGGCCAGTCAGTATATACACAGACACACACACTCTCACTCACACTCTCAATATATACAGTATGTTGCACGAACAATATACTGTAGGAGTACAGTGCAGATGCATACATATATACACACACACACACACACATTCCATATCTCATTAGCTGGCAGCTGCCTCGTATCCATCACCATGATTCAGTTCATTCAGCAGGGAACATATGTAGGACTAACTGAGCTGAGACAACACACACACACACACACACACACACACACACACACACACACACACACACTGTATCACATGAGTGAAATAATGCACTTAGTGTGTTTGGTCGCTCACTCACATACAAATACACAGAAAAAAAAAACCCACATGGACGTAATTTATATAATGTGCTCATCCTCCCCCTCTTCTCTCACCTACACACACGCAAACACACACACACACGCACACACACATGCACACACACATTCCTCCAGCTCTATCCTATCTTCCTCATTAGGAGAGCAGTCTTTCAGTGTTGGTCTCTGGAGTGTCCTTCTATATCGTCACTGCCTTGAGGGATTCTCTTTCTCGCTCCCTCCTCCTCCCTTTTTCTTTTTCTTTTTTCCCCCTTTCATGCAGACTTTCACACACATATCTACACACATACACCCTCCGTTTGCTATCCATAGGCCCTGTCCACTGGGAATACAGCGCAACAGAGGACGGGCGGTAAGACAGGAGGAGCTGAAAGCGATCACAGGTAAAAGAGAGACGTAGGCTGAGAGGCTGTGAAAGAGAAGAGAGGGAAAAAAGGTATAGAAAAAGGTAAAGTAAGAAGAGTTGGAAGACGGAGACAGCGAAAGTGGTGAAAGGGCGAAGGAATTTGAGTAAGAGGGACCAAGTGAGGTCTGAAAGGTATGGGAAAGTGCTGGGAAAAACAAGAAAAGTCATGCCAAGTACCTCGGCAGTGAACTTCTGGGCAGAGAAAGTACCAGAAACACACACAAGTATTTGAAATTGAGCCGAAGTCAGCGGCTACACCCAATGTAGGCCATTCCCAAACACTTTTGAATCAGGTCCCGCTCTCCTCTCCCCCAAAAAAGAAGCGTGAAACTGACCAAGTCAAAGCTGCAGCCTGAGCAAAGCTGATTTCCTGTCACTGCACCAGAGGCAGCATCTGTCCAATGTGATTCTGCTGTTGTGATCTGGGGCAGAGTTTGTGTTTCACCCTTGAAATTCTTCATGAGGCTTGTGTTACATTTGGGATCATGCATTTTTGTGTTTAAATGCAAGTGTGCTTATTTAGGTTTGAATATGTGATTTTGCACACTGATGACACTATGAGGAATTTTGGATGAGAATACATAAAGAAACAAACAGGAAACCATCAAATGTGAAGGCTTAATTGTTTCCCAGTGATTTAAAAGCTCAGTATGCTTGGAAATGTACCCATCCTGGATGGTTCCTCACCTGACAATTAACTTGAAATACCATATGTCAGTACAGGGGCATAGAAAGCCAGACAGAAAGAAAGTCCAGTTTTTTAGTTTCTATGAATTCTGAGCAAGATTGCATGTGACAGAGATTTTCTCATTCATCAAGAAGCAGCCTGTGTGCATCCCCCAAAGTGTGAACAGAACAGCGTGTATGTCCACTACATGTTTCCAAGTGGGACAATGTCCAGCCCTGAAACAGAAGAGGTTGTGGGGGTGGAGGATGACCGTGTAACGTGTCAGTCTGTCATGCAGGAGGTCACAGTTTGTGTCCCGTCTCAGACCTACAATTAATTTTGGCCTTTTCCATTACCACAATCATTTTCAAGTCTTAAATATTCCCCCCAGAAGTACTTACATACAAATAAAATATATAGAAGTAATGTGCTTTGAGTAATAATTTCTATCTCATTTGTTTTCTGTGACAAAAAAAAATCCTGACATTTATGGTTTCTTCCTCATTGAAAAATTCGGAAACTTCAGTCTGTCCGACTCAAAAGTTTAACTACAATGACGTATAATGACGTTCACAAATTTATCAGAATTTCATAAATATTTTATTTTTTATTTAATCATTACATCTAAGTTTAATACTGTAAAAAAAACTTTAATACAATTAGCAAGACTTAACAGAAAAAGAAGTTTTGATTCTGTATTTTCACATGGATTTGTTTGTTAGATGGATACAAAGGAAAAAAAGGCAAAAAATACACATACTGTAAGATGGTTATTTTCTGTTATATGAAAGGTGTCTCCTACATCACTGAAAGGTCACATAAGTACCACACAAACTTCAAGTTTCCACATCACACTTGTTTAAACTGTAAACTGAGCCAGAATTGGCTTCCAAACTAGTCATGAAGCTGAGGAATTCGTTCAATAAGGCAGCTTTGTTTCCTCACATTCTGTCGTTTTTCCTCCATAGGTGAATATGTGCTGTTCCTGCTGTTCTGTTTTCTCACCTAACCTTTGCTTTCTCACGCTGTCAGAATCCCTACATTCATTCAGCATCATCATAATTCTGTCATTCTGCCTTCCAGACCTCCTGTTGCCCAGCCTTCTTCCTCCCATTAGCACCTCATCGTCCAGGAGGACCAAGAAGTCTGAGCTGAAGTTTCCACCATCCATCATCCATTTTAGTGATGTCACTAATCATTCTCGTAGGTACACGCCCTCAACTCCGATTTTAAATGACTTTGTTTTCTGTGAGTTTGAACCGACAACAGTGTAAAACGAGGGTCAGACTGTGACCTTGTGTGTAGCGAAGCTCCATCATTTCAGAGAAGCAACACTGACCAAAATGCAATTTTGAGTAGAAAGATGATCTTAATGATACCTTCTGGTGGTTTATTTTGTATAACCATGCACTTTTCCTAACCTTTAACACTGTACTTTCCCAAATTCATATGGCGTTACAAACATGATTCATGTACACTGTAAGGTTTGGTTAAGGTCATGCAACTAAAACCACTTGAGGAAAGTTAGTGAAAAATCACAGTCAGTTGTAAAACATTACTTTTCCAAGGTTCGTGTAAGGTCTCCAACACATCATCTCTTCTGTAGGTCATTCACTAACAAAGAGCATGCCATTTAATTAACATAATAGTCTAATGGAGGTAATTTGTTAGAGTGAATGAGTGATGGTGTAGCAGAAAGTGCAGTAGTAAGGAACCCAGAAATCTAGTCTCAGGTTTGGACAAATGAGACTCCATGGCCTTGTTTGGCTAATTTCTGCCTTGGTCTCTCAAAGAGACAGAAATAGGAGAAGAAGCAGATAAAGAGAAGTGAAACAACTGAGAGAGAAGCAAAGTGTGGTGATTGTTTCTGAGCCTCAGATATAATAATTTCATTTAGCGTGCTAAGATCTGATGGAACATAAGCGTGTGCAAGCGTGTGTGTTTAGAGGGTACCTTAGTTATTCATGAGTTAAGGGTAGGTCAAAATTGAAAAATAAAGTGCATTAAAGTTGGGTAGGGCAGAAATCTGGGAAAGGTAAAAACAAATGTAAGAATTTTAAAGCCCTCCTCCTGCAGCTGGATGAACCTTGACTCTTCCTACATATTGTTTGTTGTCTCTTATGGTACGTGTCTACCGGGGTGTTTTTTACATGCAACGCATCACGTTACTTTCCAACATCCCATGTTTGACAGACATGTCACCAGTATGCTACTAGGTGGTGAAAAAGAGTTCAGTGAAATATTTCTCTGAAAACATTTGAGGCGAGAAATGAGGGTTAGCCTCTTGCATAAAGTAGCCGAGATCTCAACTGTATACAAAGGAGGAGCAAGCGCCCCATTGCTCGAAATGCATTGTGGCAGTACTAGAGTGCACTGTGGAGCGTTTCACATAGACAACAAAAGCACTCAGAGAGCACAGTACTCCACCTACGCTTCTCAGTCGTATCATTTATGACGGCTGAAATCTTGAAAAAATTTGTGGCAGAAATCACGGCACTATAGAATGTGTCCATTTAGTATAGATGTAGTCACAAACAAAATGACCTTGCGCTGAGCAAAGATGTGTACGTTATGTACAGATACTGAATTGCGTGACCCAAATATGTAGCGGGCGGCAGGAATTGATGGGACTCAGAAACACCCCCACAATTTAATCAATTGTTCCTTGCCTCATTTCATTTAATTTCTGGACGATTAGTCTGCAGTGGTTGATTTGAGGTAGGATTGCAATCATGTGATCGTCAGCAGGCAGCTGGCATAGTGTTCATTTGTTGTCATAGTTACAGTGACACCGTGCTGCTATCTTGCAATGATAGAGAAATCTTTAACACATCGGTGGATGTCTAATCAATTGGTCCTTTTATCATGTCTGACCTTCCCTGAAAATTTCAACCAAATCCGTTATTCCATTTTGGGGTAGTGTTGCTTATAGACAGAGAGACATACAAATGTACAGCAATCATCACGTAACTTCATCGTTCCTTGGCAGAGTAATGAATGAAAAGTACTAATGAAATGGATCCTGGGGACTCATACCATTAGTCTCACTGACCGGATGTAGACAGTGGCTATTCGCCTGCCAATGGCATTCATTTTACGTCTCTAATTCACACCAGCTTCCTACTGCATGTACACTGTCTGTATCTCTGTCTGTAGATATATTTAATACACCCACATTGTCTCATGATATTTATCTCTTAAACACCGCAGTTCTGTGCATCACTACTTTCCCCTGTCCAGTCTAGTTCTGCTTTTGTTTGAATGTGATGAAAGGCAAATCAAAACAGTTTTACCTATGGCACAGCAGGGACAGATACCGTGAACTGTGGCTGTGGTTTTGGACCCAGAGGAAGGCTGAAATGATGAGAACCAAAACCAGACTTAGTCAGGAGAGAACTCGGGAGAAGCCAGGGAGGGAACTGGATTCAGCTCCTTGAGAGGTATGCTTGTTTAAAAAAAAAAACATCAGCTCTGTTGTGCTTTGGCACAGCACACATACCCTCATGCAGACACACATGCTCCGACTTACTCACCCCGGTGTCTCCACACTGCGTATGGTTTGCATTGGTTCTGCTGCTGGCTTTTATAAACAGAGCTAACTGGTTGTGTATGTCTGAGTCCTACAAGTTCTCAGACTTCTGAATGAAAGGCTACCTCTATCTCTCTCTCCTTCTCTTCTCTCCTTCTGCCTCTATGTATCGCCGTGTCTCCGTGTTGCACTTTGACCTGCTTACCGTACAGGCTGCCACAAGCGTGTGCTCTTGTCACGCGTGTTTAGGTAAGCTGGAGACATGTGATCCCTGCAGGCCAAGGGTTAGACACATTCACTGTTGTCCACTACTGTTGATTGTATGTCTGCTGCGGACAAAGCACAGGTGTGTGTGTTCCCTTTAACTTTGACCTTTCCTCCAGTCTTTGAATGCCTCGGTTTGTGGAAGTAACAAAAAGCAAAAAGTTTATTACGCTGACATACGGATTAATGATGATCGAAGCTGTCTGTACTGTGAAGAGGGAATTCTGGTATTTGTTAACCTGGGTCTCATTCTCAAATTCACCTCCATTCGTGAACATGTGGGAAACATAAACTTGGGTGCAAGCGTCCAAAAGATTTCCAAAATCGTTAAATTCAACAGAAATCATCTGATGTCTTAGAGTTTGCGTTCAGTTAGCACAAAAACTAGTCCGCTGGAAACCTTCTGTTAGGAAATAGGATCTGGATGATTGTGCACCTCTGGCTGATGGAAGACAGCAGAGCCAAAGCAGAAAGTAGTGAGTCCTCGGTGCAGGTCATGGTGGTGGATGGGTGTGTAGCACGGTTAAATCGTACTGATGACTGTATTTTGAGGGTGTTTTTTTGGACACTTGGGGGCAGCAGAAACAAACCGAATACAATAATTGAATTAAATTTTGTGTTTATGTCCATCGATCTATTATGTATACATCGTTTAGCCCTCATTAGGGTCACGGGGGCTGGAGTCTATCCCAGCTGACTTAGGGTGAAGGCAGGGGACACCTGGACAGGTCACCAGTCCATCACAGGAGTAAATATAGAGACAAAAAATCACATTTCCACCTACGGACAATTTAGAGTTACCAGTTAACCTCATCATGTTTTTGGACTGTGGGAGGGAACTGGAGTACATGGAGAAAACCCGCACATGTACAGGGAGAACATGCAAACCCCATGCAGAAAGGTCCTGTTGTGACTCAGTCTGCCTGCTATAAGGGCCAGCGATGATCAAGCAGTTTTGTCAAACACATAGAATCAATTCTGGATCAAAAGTTGGAGTCCTCAATAAGTTCTCAAAAAAGAAACTTCAAGCAGTCTTCAGAGTCTGATGCGAACAATGTTTATTCAATTCAGAGGCTGTAAGAACAAACATGAGCAAAATCGAGATTTTAACTGACTACACAAAGCATTTCATTGCCTTTTATACCTTCTCCTAAACACTCCTCTCCCATTCTGGAAAGCCACAACCCATCGTCTTAAGACCCAATCAGGATACACATGAAGTAATTGTATCAAAGGTTAGACCCCCTCCTCTGTTTTATTTCTCTTGGTTGGCATTATTTCTGCTTGGCTCAACATGACTTAGGTTTCAACTCACAAGTGCAGACGAAGAGAGGGCATGAATTTCCCGTGTTATGCCTTATATGGGATCCCTAGGCTTCTGTTGGGTTGCTGCTTTCCACAGGATTATTTAGGGTACTCATAACTTCAGTTGACACGTTAGGTCTTTTGATTTTATCTTTGTTAGCTCTTAAATTTGCTTCACACACCCTATTTGTCTAATTTTATCATTTGTTCAATTTTAAAATACCACAACAATCCCAGGAAGGCTGGGATGCAAACCGGAGATCTTCAAGCTGCCAGGTGAAAGTGCTAACCACCAAGCCACTGTGCAGCCCCATTTTGTGTTTATGTGGTGAACTTATTCTTAAGTCATTGGTTAAACACTCAGCGGTTATGCAGTAACATAATCTTTGAAACAGAGTTGTATGTCTGGCCACCTGGTTAAGTTGGTCCATTCACTTTCTTTTAGCTCAGTTTTTGGTCCCTACCAAACATCTGAATATCGTTTCACTATGTTCACCAGCTAGTCCCTGAGCAGGTGATGCAAAGTGTGTTTTCTCTGAAAACAGCAGCCTATTGCATCCAAAAAAAAAAGCATTATAAAAGTGGTGACAGTACAGTTGAGATCCAGAAGCTCACTTTACAGCTCCATAAACCTGCAGATTTGGGTTATTCTTTGTGTTTGCAGGTTTAACCCAGTAACTGACCTCATTCACATTATCACATTCTCTTCACATTTTCAATCTAGAAGCCACCCAAACCATAGTTTATTTACTATAACCATGATGTTTCTCTTATATGCTAGGAGCTATGGTCAGACAGAAAAAAATCACTGGCATTTGAACAAAAAAAATGTTGACACTGAACACAATCTGGGGTCTTGAAGAATTAACCAGTGTAAACATTCTTGTCTGGTGATGGGGTTGCATGGAGGATCAGTTTCAGTTTAGTCTACACAGTCGTATATACGTATGACACCTTCACTTATATTGATTCAACTGAGAAACGTAGAAACAAGAAGACTACTCAAATTTGTGAGTTTACAAATGGCAAAACTGTCCTCAGTAGAATAAACGAAGACTGCAGTTGTGGGTAAAAACTAAATGCCTCTTGATCCAGTCGACATCATTTGTGCCAGAATCTAATGTTTTCTGAAATCTACAGGAGAGCTGGTGAGTAAAATGTTACTGTGACTAATATTTAAAAAGGATGAAAATATGAGGAATAAGATCCAAGTTTACAAACACTGAGGCTTCACTTTTAATGTCCTCGTGAAAATGAGAGACAGACAAAACAAGATTCATATTTTATGTTTGTTGCTTAGACAATCACTAAACAGGTCCAGATTGTCTATTAATGCTCCATGTGTGGTTTGAGTGGGGAGGGGAGGCAGATTATAAACGTCAGGGTTTTTTTTTTAGATTTTTGTACTTTGTTATTTTTTGTCCCTGTAATTTCTTTTTTTTCCCTTTTAAATTTTGATAAATGTCACTGTCTTCCAAGTTTCCCTCACAGGGGCAATAAAGGCAGAATAACGGGAAGATGATGTGACTATGCAAAATGCAGTCAACACAATACACACATAAGGAATAAAAGGGAAAACAGATCCATAAAATTTGCTCCAAATTCTTGTCCTGGTCTTGATTCTGAAATTAACCCTTGAAGACCTACCATTGTGCAAATCTGACAGGACATATTCTGACATTTTTACATGCTGTAGTGCAGTTTTTTGGAGTATTTATTTGCTTTATATCACAATAACCCTTATATCCCAAGTTTCAGTCATAAATATTGGCACGTCTTAACTACTACAATAAATTTCTTAAAAGTGCAATAAACCTTAAAAAAAATGAAAATCGTTTTTTTTTTCATGCATCTTTCAAAATACAGAAACTGCATAGCTACATCCCTCAAATTTGTAAATGCAAAAAAGCTGCACAATATCCTTTGAAACCACAGGAAATTTATTTGGAGTTTGGACATAACTTGCTTTTTGAGATATGGTCAATTTTGTAACCTGTAAAAAAAAAAAAGAAAATAAATAACAGTGCAAAATTTGAGATTGTTAACGATTTCTGTTCTGTGTGCTTCATAGTGTATTTTTACAAACCCATCACTGCAAGCAAAAAGTGCTCTGAGACCTGGTGAATGTGTGAAATGTTAGTGGAACTCCCCAGATTTTATATGCAAAAAAAGAATGATCGATCTATCTTATCTGGTTTCAAATCTACTGCCAGTCAAAAATCAATATGCAAATCGTAGCGTCGGCGCTTTGAATCCTTTGGGTTCTAAAGGATTAATGAAGTTGTGGAATCCAGAAAAAAACATGCAGACACACAAACACACACATCTTGTCCACATTAAGACAGTGTCCTCAGTCTCAGGTAGTGAGGTCAGCAGACAGTGTGTGTGTGTGTATGTGTGTGTGTGTGTGTGTGTGTGTGTGTGTGTGTGTGTGTGTGTGTGTGTGTGTGTGTGTTTTCATGTGTCCCCCCTGGTGTCTCCTTTCTCTGGGAGATTAGGTTTCAGCCATCACTGAGGCCTGCTAATTAATGTCACAACCTGCTAGCCGTGTCAACACCAATTTACTACACACACACTCTCCCAGGCCTATATACACCTTCTCGCCTATACACACACATACACACACACACACACATTCATATATACATAGACGGTGACTCACAAACACACAATAACAACAGTCACCCACCTCCTCTTCTCACCTGTCACAATTAATGTCATACTTCTGCTTCTGGGTCTTTCCTTCTCTCCGTGTCACTCTATCCCCACAGTTCACTTCCTCTCCTCCAACATCTCTCTCACTGCACTTTCCTCAGCCCCGTGCTTTTTCACCTCGCTGTCACTACCAATTCTCCACCTCTTTCTTTCCCTCCATAGTCCTGGTTCCTTCTCCCCTTATCTTACCCTGTCAGCGCCCTTTCTCCCCTCATACCCCCGCTAGCTCTCCTTTTTATTTCTCTTTACAAGTCTTTCTCCTATACGCAGCTGGAAATAATGCACTCCATCTCCCTTCTGTTCCTCTTTGCTTCATCGTCACATCTGTTTACTTACATCATGTCATCACCAGCTCCTGCTGATCCACTCTTCAGAGGGATACAGTAGCCAAGACTGTATCGAAAACTTTAAAGGGGGACGCTACAGATTTCATTCATGAGGTTTAACTTGTCAAAGGGAGTTCAACTCAACTTGTAGAAAACAGTTGCAGTGTCTCGTGTGACTCTGGAGGAGAAGTTTGAGGAAACTCGGCATCATGAGGTTTACCTCAGCTTGTGCTTACAGTTTTTAAATTCATTGACAGAGAAAGTTTTGACAGTTGTGTGGACCAACTCAAAACTACATAGTTGCCGACTTTACATCCAACTTTGGGTCAAATTTTAAATTAATGTCCAGAAAAACTAAATAGGTCATTCCAGGATTGGAGGACATTTAAGTCCCATCTGTCAAATTTCAAGTAATTCATGTACAAAATACTAAAAAATGCAGTTATTGTGTAAATTTGCTTCTCCTGAGACCAAATCTAAAAAAAAAAAGTAGGAGAAAAGAATGTTCTAAAATATTTTTTAAAAATACCAAATAAGTCTGGAGTTCCCCCTAAAATGACATTTTTTCTCTTGCCCCACTCCCTTGATGACCGAATCTCAAATAAAACTGTTAAAATGAAAGTTAAATCTCCATTTTTTGTATTATTTTTTAATTGATGTCTCTTGTAATTGTGGGAACAATTTTTTAAATCAACATAATATTTTAAATAATAATTATTATGCATGTGTCCCACAACAACTCTGTTAGCAAAACCTTTTAGCTGGTAGAAGAAGAAGAAAACAGTGAATCACATGAAACACTGGAATTAACATCATCAAACAGTTTTCTAAAAGAATAGTTAGAGCAAAGCTATGTCCTCTCTTCTATTGTTCATATTTTCATAATATTGTCAGCCTTGATTGAATGTCTCACTCTACCTCATGCAACCCTGTTATGCAGATTATCAGGAGAAGACTTTTTTTATTTCTTTTTTCCATCAGTAAATTTGTCCTCTTGGTCAGCAGTAACAGCTAGCTAAATATCTAGCTTCTACTCCTGAGAAAAAGCTAACATTAGCATGGATTAGCAACCCTGCTACTGTGATTGGAGTAGGGTTAGCAAACAACAAATAAAACATGGAATAAAAATGGTACCATTGATGTGTAAGCTGAGCCAATCAAGCCGTTGATAGTTTAATACCTATTATTGATCAATATGTAGCAGGAAATTTTAAAAGAGAAGGTTTATTTTTCAAACATTTTGTCGCCCAAATGTCCTCCAATTCTGGAATGACCCAAATATTAGAAGTCGGTTGCTTTGAGATAAACAGTTGAATGCCTCTGTCCTTGAATGGCACTTTCAGTGAAGATGCAATCTACTACAAAAATCTGTAAAAGTGATGTATTTGTTATGGTGAATGAATTGACTAAAGACATGTAAAGAATACAAAGATGATAAAATAGTCTGATGAAGGGCGAAAGTGAGTGAGGAAATCTGGTGCTGGTAAGTGGTTGCCATGGGAATCCTGAAGTGCGTGTGACGTCTGCAGGCTGGTAACTGTGACGTGTGGCTTGGTAGGTGATAGAGTTTTGGGGACAGAGGTGGTAATCATACCATCTGATGTGGTAAGTTGTAGACACAGGCTTGGCAAGAGGAGTGTGTTGGTGAGTAGATGACTAAAGGAGACTTGGACCTGAGGTGAGGAAGTTGCTGGTGAGACATGGAACCATACAAGGAGGCAGATGCTACGAGGAGAGTCGACCGACAACACCGCTATGGGAGCAGGCACGGCAATCTGGTGAGGAGAGGAGCGACCAGCCGGGGTTTAAGTACTGCAGCAGGTGATCAGCTGAGTCCGGTGATTTTCCACTTTGATGAATGATGGCCACGCCTGTCCAGACACACACTGACAAACAGAGAGGATGTACAGAGACAAACAAGAGACAAAAGGCCTTTGATAAAGAGAACAAGCACACAGAACTGGGAGAAACTTACAGGTTCCATGACAGCATCATTGTCATGCTTAATTTGTGTTGCATCAAATTGGGTTGAGTCACAGAGAGTTTTAAAAACAGGACCGATAACATCACTGTGTCCTTGCCGTTTACTTTCTAATTCACAGTTTCGATTAGATAGAAGCAAAAATTTCGCAGGAGTTTTTAAAATCTCTCCGGCCTGGTGATAAGGAGTCTTATGCCAGACTTCCACTATCTGGAGTTTTGGACCAATTTAGCCCCGTTTGACCCTTCTGAGAATTGGAGGAGAAATCTTGTCTGGGATCTGAGTCTGGATTGATGTTTGGCTCAGATTATTTGGTAATGTGAGGTGTTTACAAATCCAGCCTTAGACCTCCCAAACTGCTCTCAGACTCATTGGGTTCACATCGACTGGTACCTGACATGGAATAAATGCAATTATCATGCTGGTGGCTGAAGCACTGCTTCCAAGCAACACTAAACATTGTAGCTTTTGAGGCTAATGTTAGCTACAGACATTAAAACCGATAGCTAATATCACACCTCCAGTTTTCATTGAACAATAGACATATCATCTTCCAATTCATTTTCTTATCCAGATTTGTTTGCCTTGTTTTTTATCTCCCTGTAAAAATATTAATAGTGTTGAAACAAGTTGTTGCTCCACAGTCTCTTTTTTGTTTCCATCTGCCTCCCCTGAGACCACATGAGGTGGTGGTCTGCTGCCTGATTGCTCCTTTTGCTGTGATAATCTTCATAATATCCTGTAGTGTTTGGTGATGTCTGAGATTAGAGAGTATATTTTAAGTTTGTCCTTATTTGTGTGATGCAATTCAATTTCAAAATCAGTTAGAAAACTCAGTCTTTTTGTACATCAAAATTCCCCTAAGGGTCTCTTATTCATAGAGTCAATGCTTAAATTTGGTCCTACAACTGTGGATTAGTTACTGATTGAATTTGGGGAGCTTTTTCAGATAAAAACAAAACAAAAAAACTAGAGTTAAAGAGAGTCAAACTTTAAAGAGTTATGTTAAAAAACATGATAAAAATAAAGCATTTTTGACTGGAAGCTTCATGTACTGCACGTCATGAGTTATTACTCTGCCAAGGAATGTGCTGGAGTTATGTGATGATCGGCATACGTTTGTCCATCTGTTTGTCTGTCTGTCTGTCTGTTAGCAACGTTACTTGAAAACAGAATAACGGATTTGGATGAAATTTTCAGGGAAGGTCAGAAATGACACAAGGACCAAGTGATTAGATTTTGGCAGTGATGCAGCTTATAGTCTGGATCTACGGATTTGTTAAAGATTTCTGTATCATTGAAAGATAGCGGCACAGAGTCACTGTAACTATAACAACAAGTGAACACTTGTCAGCTGCCTGCTGACGATCACATGATTGCAATCCTACTATAAATCCACCACTGCAGACTTATCAGGAGTTATCCATTGGAAATGATACGACTGAGCAGCCTTGGCAGAGTACTGCGCTCTCTGAGTGCTTTTCTTGTTTAAGTCTGTTGCCATCACTCTTTGTCTTATCTCACCTTAAATGATACATCAACTTTTTTACTTCAGCCATGTGATCAATACACACTCAGATTGTATTTTTAATGTATGAAAATACATGCATTATAGTATGATTTAGGGGTGTCCATAATGGCACATGAATAAAATATTTAAAGAATAAAGATACACTCACAGATATACAAATATATACGTGTAAACAAAAAAGTTAACAAGAAGTGAGGTACTACACTTTAATTTGAATAATTTTAACACTGACTGGTATGTGATACATTGTATGATGAATGAGATTGTATGATGAATGTTTACTGAATAACAAAACGTTCTTGACCTGATTTTTCAATGTAAGATCAATTTTGAAGAAGGTGACTTCAGTTTAATCTGACTGACTGAGCCTAAATGTATTCTTAAAGCAGTACAAACATTTGCATAATGTGAATTTAGTTGAAAGGAAACATGTAGGTGACGTCGGCTACACGACCCCCCATCCCAAGATGCCTGCTGTGTAACTTCCATACGGTCATGTTTCGATGTGACCTCGTGTTTAACCACATCATTCCCTCCTGCTGTCGATCAATAAGTTCTCATTTGTCCAGTTAGGCGGTCAGCCTCACCCAACCTTTTTTGATTTTGTTGCTGTGTTTTCATGTCATGGTCAATAAGTATGTTAATGTGTGTGTGTGTGTGTGTGTGTGTGTGTGTGTGTGTCTGTGTGTGTGTGCATATGCGCATGATTGCCAGTGTTTGCCCCTATCATTAGCCTTAATGATTGACAATGTCCTCCCACTTCCACCTCCCCCTCCCTCTGTTTCCTCCCCTTATTGACCCTCCTGTCAGCAGTCCGTCACCAGGACTTCCTCATGTCATCAATAGCAGGACTTTATCAAGATGGACAGTCACCCCCAACTCATGTACCTTATGGCTTATCTGGGATACTGTATCTGGCAGGGAAGTAAACTCTGTGTGTGTGTGTGTGTGTGTGTGTGTGTGTGTGTGTGTGTGTGTGTGTGTCTTATATTTCTCTCTTTAAAAGGCCAAAACGTCCTCACAGGGAAGAAATGTGAGAAAAGACTATTTCTGTCCTCACTTCAAGGGCTTAGATTTCAGACAGTGTTTGACTGTAGGCTTCGAACAAAGGTTTTCCACGATGTGAAAATTCTGTATTCTGATTTTAGATATACTATAATCTGTAATGTGGGGTCTCTACTAGACATTGCATCCTTTTGAAAGTGTCCTAAAGTAAAAACTGTTGCTCACTTTTTGACCTATTTAAGATCTCTTTGGATGGCTGAAAGCGTCAAACTCCATCCGGTACAATTCATGGTTTCAGCATCCACAAGCATCCGTGTAACGTAAATTTCATTCTATGCTAAATTCTACAAGGCTCCAATGAACCTGGCTGCAGACATCCACATGCAGCCCAAGCATTGGGTCCATACAGACTGGAGCATTTGCTCTTTTTTAAGGGAAACAAAATGGATTGCTTTTAGAAGAAGCCATGCAAGGAGATCTGCCCTGATCCAGACCTGTATAATTCATCATTAAAAGAACTGAAATGGAAGTGGTCACTGTCCGACTTCGGAGGTGCTTTAATTTGGTCACGCTGTTCATCTACGATGCCCAAACACAGTCACACATTCCCCAGAAATCTCTTATTTTCACACCAGCACACCCCCATATCAACTGCACTCCCAGCAGCACAACGTGGCCCACCAAAGTGCAAAAACTGCACAGGAATGGCTCACAGTGTTTACCTGGCCTCCAAACTTTCCAGGTCCAGTCTGATCAAGCATCTACTGGAGGCCCCAACCTGCAACCCACAGGACCAAACAGATTCTCTGCATAACTCCTTGTGCCAGGCACCAGAGGAGACCCCCAGAGGGTCAAAGCTGTTTTTGTGACAGGAAGAGGACCTACACATAATTAGGCAGGTGGTTTTAATGCTATGGTATATCTGTGTAAATGCTGAATAAGGTGCAGATGTGTTATCTATAATAGAGGCAGATCAAAATGACTCCACATTCTCTCCTTTTAAGTACAATAATTCAAGACAAACATTTTAAAAAGTTAAATCCAGTCTATTCTAACCTTTCTGGATGCCAAGTGTCTAATCGGTGTGTCTTGGGAAAACTCCTCGACTGTACAGGCAGTGGTGCCTTTAAGTTTGCAATCTGTTTGGAACAAATGCACAGGGAGCCTTATTGCTAGTCTGAGCGGCAAACCACCCTGACTAGAAAGACAAACACCTACAGAAACTAAAGGTTTCATCATCAAAAAAAAAAAAAAAAAGAGAAAAAAGGCTCGCTGTGCTGGCCTTACTTTAATGACAGCTTATGACATGCAGCACAAAATAGCACAGAGGAAATCAAAGGCAGGGTTATAGCGCTATAGGGCACAATGCAGTTAGTACCCAGTTAGTCCCCCTACACACTGTATTCCCAGCACATGTGCACGAGTGTCTCTGTCTGATGTCAAGAATGTCAGAGTTTGGGGTTCTTTCCGACAGTAGTTCTAAATCTCAGTGTTTGACAGGAGCTCTGAGACTCTCCATTGCGCCCCTCTTCCTCCCTTACGTCTCTTTCATGCGTGGTTTGGATTGTAACTTCACTGAAAAGAAAGCAAGAAAAAGACCCGACGTCTAAGGAAAGGAAAGAAACAAAGAAAAGAGGAATGTGAGAAAAGGTTAAGAGGTATTACAAGGAGAAAGGACGGTGATGGAGCGAGGGAGGGAGAAGGAGAGAGATCGGGGGAGAATGACAGATGGGCCTGAAGAAGAGAGGGCTGCTGGGTTCAGCACTGCGGCAGAGCTGAACATATGACAGCTTTACAGTGGGGCTCTGTGTGTGTGCTTGTAAGCGTGTATCCTGGTCCTGCTATACCAGGCTGTTTGTACGTGTTGGACTGCGTGTGCATGACTGTGTGTGTCCTGGCTAAACCTTTTGCGCAAGCGTGTGCACTGGGTATGTGTGTGTGCGTTCATGCACGTGCTCATGTTCGTGCTTTGGCCTGGTGCCAGTGTTTACCTAGGGCCTTTACTGTGTGCTCAAAGTAGCTGGAGGGACAGTTCCTCCACCTGTTATCCTTCCATCCCGCTCTCTTTTCTCCCCAGCTCCTGCCATCCATCTTTATATTGACTTAACTAGTGATAAATCAGGGCCGCTGTGCGTGTGTGTTTGTGTGCGAGCTGCGTGTTTGTTTTAGCCACAGCACATGTTGGCTTAGTGCTCGGGGAGGATTTCTCACCCACCTTAAACGCAAAGAAATTTGTTTACATGTACATCGCCGCGCTGATTTGCACATCGCTGCTTGTTTTCCAATACATCACCCCTTCCAGCATGTGAGGGTTTCCAGAAATAGGCCGCGCTTTGACAAACACCACACGAGAAAATACAGAGTACGTGCATTTGGATATGGTTGACATCATTTGCGCTATTTTTCTTCTTGCTCTTTTTTTTTTTTTTTTGCTCCACATAGAACCCCTCGTTCCGCCGCTCCCTCCCTCCCAGCGTGCGGTCGCTCCAGCTCCGTCTGATCGTCCTCCTTCTCCTGCCGGTCGTAACTTCTGCACTTCCTGCTTCTCTGGCTTCGGCTGTGATGTCTGGAGCCGAGGTGAGAGGTCGCGAGGACCAGGTGTGCCGGAGCTGGCGTCGACCGGTCCGGCTGCTCCGCTACCTTTGTCTCTCCTGCTGTTAATCTGGCACGGTGCGAGCACATTTTGTTCTATTGTTCCCTCCATGAATTAGGTGTTAAGCTAAGCTGCTTTGTCCGGGCTGCCACGATTTTACGGAATGATTTGGAGCAGGCTTTGTTGGCAATTGGCTGTGCCTTGTGTATCACACACAGCATGAACTGAAGCAGGTTCAGATATAAAGCAAAGCTAGTATCACTTTCTAGTAAGTCATCCTTTGTAAAGGGCTCAAAAGTTATAATTAATGCCCATTAATAGTCAACATAGTGATGTAATTCTCTTTTAAAGATAATTTTGGGCTGTTTTATGACTTTAGTTTATAGTGGCAGTGGAGAGAGACAGATAATGTGGGCAGAAAGAAGAGGGAGAAATTAGTGGAATGACCTCCAGCTCAGTATCTAAGCAGAGACTCCCTGCTCGTGTACGTGTGCCCATCTGATATGCATGCAAACCATTTGGATATGGGGTCACCTTTATAATGACAGCTAACATAATGGAAGAAACCTCTAATGTGTTGTAAATCAAGAGTAATTATTTCAGAGGAAGAAAGTCTCATTTGCAAGGGTTGTGAAAAACTAGTTTCTGCTTCTGATTAATAAAGGTTTTTGTGAACTATCCATTCCGCAGGTATAAATGCAAGCACAATTTGATCAATAATATTGATAAATAATCAGAAGTATAGTTTCCAGTGTTAAATATGATGACGTTATTTTACAGCATCCATAAATCAGCACCTGTACATAAGTTGTTGATACATTGGGCTCTTTATGAGAAGGTCAAGGTTTCAACGGACAGGGGTCTTTCTGATTAATTAAAACATCTAGAAGAAAAAGCAAATGTTACATTTCAGTAGCATAAATGAGTCAGAAGGCTTTGTAGAACATGGCAGCCCAAAAGTTGTTGCTGTAAAGGACTTAAATTTTTTTTTGTTTTCATATAATTCTCAAGTGAACTTTAAACAAATTATTGTTACAAAAAATGTTGAATACTAGCACTGTTAGTATTAGACTTCCATTCCTTGAGCTGCTTTTGAGCAATTAAGGGCGGCTTTACACACAAATGTAATAAAGAGAGCAGATGAAGATGGCCAGCTGTTTGGCAACTACTAAAAATTCTTGAAGAAGAAGACATAACTAAACTTTGACCCTCTACCAGAGAAAAATCCAGACACGTCCTCAGTAAATGTTCACTGCTTCAGAACTTATTCAAAAGGTGTTTCCTTCTTCCATGAAGTCAACTCTTTCTATAATTCCTTAAACAACATGCCAAGTGATCGTTAAACTGTGAAACTGTTGATGTTTTTCGGATTTGTTTTGCAAATTTAGCTTTCATTAACTTTGTATGATTTGATACTGTAGTGTGCATTAAAAACTGGGACCATTATATGGCACAGCAAGATTAATATGCATGTGTCCACTAAATATTTGGTTCTTTTAGGGTTAGTGGTAAAATACTGTTACTGGTAAGCTAACTGCTAACATGCAAGCACTAGTTGTCCATAGCAGTTCCCAAAGCTTTTTTCTATTGTCTCTCTACTATAAGGGCGACTGTATAGCTGAGGCCACATGCCACATGTGTGCGTATGCCTCAAGCAGTGAGTCCCCAGTTTGATTCCTAATTAGTTGGACCATTTTCTGTCATTCTGTCATTCTCCTGATCTCTATCATCACATTTTCTGTTTATCCTCACTGTAACCAACAAATAAAGACTTTAAACATCCAAAAAGATTATCTTCATAAAAATGTCTGTATCTTAGAAGCAAAAGTCACTGCTGGCTTTTTGTTCTGGGGTTGAAGCACATTTCATTGAACAAAACGATTTTTTTTTAAGTGGAAAAACTAAAAGCCCCAGAGGGAATGAAAGTGCTTCGTCACTAATGAGACAATAAGTTCACACACTTTACAAATACACACAATCAGCCACATCATTAAAGCCTGTCTAAAACTGTGTAGGACATATTTTGCTGCCAAAATAGCTCTAATTACGGACATGGTAACTCCCAGACTGTCCTGTGGTGTTTAAACCCGGGATGTTTGCAGTAGATCCTGTGTGATTTGAAGACTTCATGGATGGGGCTTGTTCTTCTCAAAACCTTGGACTCTTCATTGTGTTCTTCAAGTCATTCCTGAGCACCTTTTGCGGTGTAACAGGATGCATTTCCCTGCTGGGAAAATTGCATTTCTACCAGGGAGTTACCATTGGTCTGCAACAATAGTGGGTGGTACATTTCAAAGTAACATCCACATGAAAGTCAGGACTCATGGTTTCCCAGCAGAACACTGCATTGTAATGAGATGATCATTGTTATTCTCTTCACCTGTCAGTGGTCATATTGGGGCTGATCCATGTATATATACCATGACCCCGTCTCATAACTGTCTGCCAACAATTCCTCCTTTCAAGACCAGTTTGTACTCCTGACGTCACACCTTTGCTGTCCTTTAAATCTCATATGATCACAGAACTGGTCTGGTTTGAATCTACAGCACATGGAATTGTTTTCTCGACCAGTGCAGTGTCAAACACTATAACATTTATGAAGTACTTTAAAACAAACATTTCCTCTGTAATTTAACTTGCTTATGTTTTTATATTGCAGGATGTTCTTGTCTTAAGGCAACTGTTTTATATCGGAAGCCTGTGTCTGACCCGTGTTGCATATTTTATGGATGTTTCCTGCTTGAATGAAGGATAGAAGATTATCATCTGTGATCATTTACTCAATAAAAGACCTGGGATGATTTTAAGAGTCCACAGTGAGATACAATATCCCATCCTCTGTGCATTTGTCTTCAGTGTTTTGTACCTGAACCTTGCCACGTAAAACTTCCCTGGACTCGCTGCAACCAAAGCGTGATGGCTTTTACTGCTGTAAGTTCAGAACGGTGCCTCTGCTCTGAGATGAGCCAGGGAGGGTCTGCAGAGGAGCTGGTCTGTCTAAAAATGGAAGATGTGAGATCGTGACTGTCACACATCATTGACTGGGAGTCATGGGTGACGTCTACTTCCAGAAGCATGCGCAGCGTAGTAGGAGCTAGTTCAAATGCATGCAGGACACACACATTCATAAACACAGGCATACTTCACTTGCGGCCTTGTTTCCGGGACAGTAACCCAAACATGCAGCATTAATCCACAGCCGATTTGGCTATGAAACAGGAGCAGAGCTTTTAGAGACTCTGTCTTGTCTTTAAACTGTTGAGGTGGATCACAATAGGGTGAAGGGTGTAATGACAGGCCAGGCAGAGAGGCCCTATAAAGCCAGCCGGGGGTTTAACAAGAGCTGTGGGAAAACTGGGGGAAACATTGGATCAATGTCGGGGGAAAGTTGATTTAACGTTGCATGTGAGCTGGGGATGGATTGTTGATGTATGAAAGGTTTTACAGGGTTTAGGGAGGGTCAGTGACTCTGGTTAGAAGGAGGAAGAAGACAGAAACAAAAACAGAACAAGGGATGGATGACACAAAGACGAGAGGAATGAAAAGAAAGAAACACAGGAAGACATTTGGGACTCCAGAGGGAAGTCTGCCTGTGCTAACTTGTGCCTGTGACATACCATTTATCATGAGTCAAGAACGACAGAGGGTTTGCAGCACTGGAAACTCTCCTTCAGTCACTCTGGGCTGTCATTCTGTTTATCTGGGTTTCAGCTTGTCTATTTAGACTTTGTGCGTGTGTGTGTGTGTGTGTGTGTGTGTGTGTGTGTGTGTGTGTGTGTGTGTGTGTGTGTGTGTGTGTGTGCTCCATAGTGGGTGTGTGCATATATATTTCTGTACCTAGTGTCCCAGAGCACATGCTGAACAGTATGCAAATGCCAGGCCATGCTGAGCCTAAGGGCAAACGGGCCACACAGGAGAAAGGGGAATTTAGAAATGACTTTTCCACTCGCTATTTCAGAGCGTACTCCCTCCACTGCTGGTGTCAAGGCTCGCTCTCTGGGTACACACAGAATTCGCTCTTCTTTCACAACTCAACCCCCTCACACAGACACGCACACACACACACACATCATGTGACAGGCGTCTGACATTTTTATGTGACAGATGTCCAATTAGGCCGTATAGACCATCTTTTGAAGGAGGTACCACACTGGGCCCCCATTGATTGTTTTTGATTTATTATTGAATTCTACTAAACCTTCACTTAAAGGATGAGTCTGATGGTGTTCCACACTTTCTTATTTCATCAAGTTACATAGAAAAGATGAAAATACACTACCGTTCAAAAGTTGTACAGATGTGGTTACACAGACGCGTGCTACGTATATCTTATACGGCCAGAACAATCAATGAAGACGTGTCAGAATTGCTAAACACAAATTATGTGCTATTGAACAAAATTAAGAAATGGCAAGCAACATTTTTTAGACACATCATAAGGAAAGAGACCTTGGAATATATTGTCACAACTGGAAAAATTAATGGGAAGAGAAGACGAGGCAGACAGAGAATGAAGATGATAGATGGACTGACATCATGGCTACACATGGAACGGGCAACAGTCACAATTCAAAAAGCAAAAGATCGGATTAGATGCAGGGAAATGATGGCCTACGATGAATGGCATGGCACTTGATTGACTGACTGAGACAATTTCATGTTTTCCATGAAAACTCACACTTTCATTCATGTGCTAACATAACTGCACAAGGGTTTTCTAATCATCAATCAGCCTTTCAGCACCACTAGCTAACACAATGTAGCATTAGAACACAGGAGTGATGGTTGCTGGAAATGTTCCTCTGTACCTCTATGTAGATATTCCATTAAAAATCAGCCGTTTCCACCTAGAATAGTCATTTACCACATTAGCAATGTCTAGACTGGATTTTGGATTCATTTAATGTTATCTTCATTGAAAAACACTACTTTTCTTTCAAAAATATGGACATTTCTAAGTGACCCCAAATCTTTGAATGGTAGTGTAGGTATGCGTTTCCAAAGCCTCAAGTTGTTCTGGCAAGTGATTTTTCTGGCCACAAATGCAGAACACAAACTCAGCTGCATAGTTTAGTAGGTTTTATTGCAGACAGTCTTTCTAATAAAAGAGGGAAACCAGGGATGGGAATCCAGAAATGAGGAGGCTGTTATTGGTGAAGGATTTCATGGGACCAGGTAGTAGTAAAAGTGAGCATAAAGGAGTCAACTGGAGGAGAATCTTAAGCACAAGGATGCTGTCGGTTAGACTGGGAGCAAAGCACTAAGACGCAAACACTATGAGCAGAGTTTTGCTGACAATACTAGCATGGGAGCAGACAAAACAGTCTGGTGAGCAGTGGGGTGGTGAGTCGGGGTTTCAGTCCTGCAGCAGGTGTGATTCTCAGGTGTTTCAGGTGATTGTCCATGAAGAGGTACAGGTGGCTACAGACAAAGACAGGATAAACATGGAGAGGCAGAAAAGTAGAAACAGAACAGAACAAGGAATAATGGCACTATAACAGATGTAGCTTATTACTTAGTGCTATGGAGCCTAACTGTTGTCCAAAACCATTCAAAACCTATAAACTGAAAAAGGAGTCCCAGTGTTGTACTGGGTGACGTGTCCCTTTATTATCATACACATGGCTATTGGATACGCCTATGTAGATTCTTATTCATCCAGGTCACGGCAATCCTTAGTGCTTTAGAAGAAGATATTCAATTTCTGTTATTGTTCCTCTGTTCTTCACCTCTCATCCAAGAGACTTCCTCAGTTCAATGAACGGAGAACTTAGTATGGCTACTGGATTTTATTTGGAGTCAGTTCAACAGAGGTCATCCTCCTTCGAAGTCCTCACAGATCCATTCACCATCCATTCAGATCCACTCTGGTCTACATTTTCTCAATCAGACATGTTAGGTCTTGTTTTACTGGCACAAGTTTCCAGCCTTTGTGTCAATATGTATAATACCCAAGTGGATCTGAGCGTGTTCAGTATCTCTGATCACGTGTTAAGACATAATTAATGGCTCTAGTAATGATACATTATTATGGAAATTTGTTTCTATGGTCTTACATTTGTTCTGATGACATTATTGTTAAATCTTCTGTCTTATAAACCACAGCTGCTTGCTCATTCTGCTGCCACTGTTGTTGTTCACTGTCTCGTCTGTTGAGGTCAAACTGCATTTTAAAATGGGTCTAATTATATTTCGATTCCGTCTCCCAAAATCCAACTGAACTTCATTCTCAATTATGGTACAACCTAAACATATTTTCTGCTGTATTACATTCATGACATATCACAAATACATCCAAAATCAATGTGTCTTTGCCATTTACTTCATTGCTCCTTTTCATCTAACCAGATATTAGATGGGTGGGTACTCGTTACCTTGGTGACACAGGGAATGAAGGAGAAACTTTAACCCTTTGATACGCAGCGTGGGTTAGGAGATACCCATTTTCCATTGGATTTGGGTAATGTTTGACCCATGTTGTGCATCAAAGGGTTAAACATGTTTTGAAAGGGTTGGATTTTATATCAAACCATGACTTTTTTCCGAAATTTTAACAAGTCATTTTGGTGTCTAAACCTGATCAAACTGAGAGAAAATGAAACTGAAGTCTGAAGACAGTAGTGCCATGCAATATGTGACACCCAGTCACCAGTTGAAGTCCTGTTGCCATAACTGTTGCTCTTTTAGACTGGAAACCTTCATGACTACATCACAGGTGAGACAATACATTTACTTAAAAACATATTAATCCAAACATTTTTCGGAGACAAGGCTATATATTCAGATAAAGGTGACTGAGATCAGGTCCCCTCATACATACAGTCTAGTGATTCTTTCACCTGTTTGAATCTGCATCAACATTTTGGATCTGTGAAGACTCCTACTACAAATAGCACCAAATTTGCAACTGAAAACAATGCTCCATAAATGCTATTTTCACTCCTGTTCCACTAATGGTTGCTAAAACTCACAGAGCCCAGCTGTATCAGTAAGCAGGGGTTTTCTTCTTTATGAGGTTTGCTGACATCAGCATATGACATCAGTAGTCTTATCCTTAACTGCATGTATGCAACCTATGATTACAACAGCTTTTTTTTTCTAAATGACATACAAAACACAATGTCTGTTCATTTTATTTATATCAAAAATTAAAACAAAAGTAAGCCCTTCCTTGTCCTGGAACCCCATTGAGGAGCTCTCTATGAGAACTGCTGAAACATGACATCTCCTTCCTGTATCAGCACCATCCTCCAACTCTGCAATCTTCAGCTCCCCATAATGTTTCGCTCTCCTGTTCCACTTAACCTGTCTCAATTAATCCAGGAAGTCCCACTGAGATAAAGGATCTGCCCCATCTCAGCAGCCAATTGTCACTCTCCTGACGAATCCACTCACCTGGTTGGCTAGATTGCAATCAGTGGGGGTTGATTGAAAGGCAAGGACACAAAAGGACAAAGACAAAATCACTTAGGCAGCCTATTAGGCCTGGAATGGGTTGCCCATTCACAACAATACAGTAGGTACTGATAATCTGCTGCTGATAAGGAGGAGAAAAGTTTGCTGGCCTCAGGGGGGCTGTCAAGAGATGTGTGTGTGCAGGAGTGTGATGCTGTTCCATAGATAGCATGCATCAGTATGGAAGCAAATTATGGCGATAGAGATTTGAATCTTTGCTACTAAATACCTTATTATGAAACTGAATCACAATTGCATTCCCAGTGTTAATACTGCAGAATCTATACCTCTGATTTTATATTACAGAAACCAAGTGATTTTTTTTTTCAGTTTTTCTGATTTGAATCAGGCTCAGAAATATTCAGTGTTCAACAATTAAGTACTTGATATCCAAAAACTATTCAAATTGTTTAAATGCAAGAAAAAGGTTTATCAGGTTGTTCAGTGGACGCTGAGATCAGAATTTTGTCTGAATCTGACGAGTTTAACCAGCAACAGTTTTTTACTTACCTAAATATGCAGATTTAAATCAATGAATTGGAGAAATTTTAGCACAGTTTTATAATTCTGGCATTTTTATTAGATCAGTATTTGCTGAATCCAATTAAATTATTATCTTTACCATACTCTAATGTGTTTTGGTCACTTTTTTAGTCTACTAGTGTTGCACATGATGACATTGACAACATCTGACCTCTACAATAAATTTCAATTGCACATCCATGTGAAAACTAGTGTGTGAATGTAAATGATAAGCATTTGGACACACGGGATTAGTTGCCTCTGAATTCTAGATTCACTAGGCTCTAATGCAAACTCTTTTTCAACTTATTTTTTTAGCTGAAATTGACTTTTATATGATAAAATGACAAATGACACATACACACTGTTATTTGGCTCACAAGGTTCATGAAAAATGAGATAAAGCAACTGTACTCTTCTCTAAAAATATTCAAATTAGTGCTGGGATGTGATTTAAAAAATTGTCTAATTAATTAGAGGCTTTGTAATTAATTATTCGAGATTAATCACATTTTTGTCAAGTAGCAACATTTGACACAATAAGCAAAGTTTTTCCAATTCAAATACATTTTCATTGACAACTGAGTGGATGAATAGACATATATGTGAATTTAAGCAACAAAAAAGTTTGTTTCATTTAGATTTAGCTGCATTTTTCATCTGTCTGCTACATTCACAGATTACTGCAAACTCAAAGTGCAGTAGTAGAGATTAAATTCAACATTTTAAGACTTCTTGTAAACTCATGCACTTTCAGTGTCTTGAAAAGTGGTCTATTATGGGATGGCTACACCGTTAGCCGTTAGCAGGAGTGTCGTAGCTAACGTTAGCTCTGGTGCTAACAGCAACATGTTTTAAATTGAGGTGATACTGTCGGCTTGAGGTGCTGCGATGATAAGAAAACTCTTTGTTTCACAATTTGCACACAACCATGCTTTTATCCAAGCTGCCACTGGGAAATTTTTAAAACTTTCCACCCAGCAAACTCAATGCAGTCTCGTCATCTTCTTCGTGGCTGGCAAACAGACTTTAGGTGCATTTGCGCCACCTACCAGGCTGAAATGTGGGTAGTAGCATTACTGGTGTGCCAGAAATGAGGGAACTGAGAAAGGTGTGATTAAGTTAATCGAAATTAATGCGTTAAAGTCCCAGTCCTTGTTCAAATATTGCTTGTCAATATTTCTCTGTTTCTGTGTGTATACAATGATTGCGTGCCTTCACTCTTCCCTTCTCTAATTATGATTTTGGCCCTTGTTTCACAGCCAGAATGGTGCTTGGATTACCATAATACACCCTCCTCCACCCGATTCCCATACAGCGCAGCACAGCCAGTTTAACCACAACCTCAGTAAGCTTAAAGCTGATGAGGCCTGAGTAGAAGCCCTATAGAGGATTATGGTCCAGCCTCGAGGTTCCTTATTTTAGAAGAGATGCCAGGAATGTTCTCCATCACTAACACCCCAGTAATCCTACAGTGTACTGATATACTGTATGTGAGCATATGTGTGTGTTTGAGGGAGGAAGAGGGCACAGCCAGTGGCTTGAGATTCTCCCAGCTTGTGTATGCATCAACAGTCAGGTGGAGGTCAACTGGGTCTGTTAACAGATGGATTGACGCAGAGATCAACGGGTCACCGTGAATATGTGTTTGTGTGAGGAGGGGAGGTGTGTGGGTGAGGAAGGGGAGAGGTCCATCGGCCTTCAATAAAAGTTTTGCAACTGTTTTTTTTTAGGTGAAGGTTAGAAAATACTTGATATAATGGATGTGTTCTAGTAGCATCACAGTGCTGCTTCTTCGTTTTGTTTTGTTTTTTCACAAATTCACACCCACAGTATTTGTTTCTCAGCTGTGCAGTGAATCTAATTTGAACCCAGAAGAGTTTACCTCATTTCCCCATGTGGATAGTTGATGTTTCAGGGTGACAGGAGGAGACATAGAGGAGGTGTCTCTTTCATTACCCAACATACAGCAGTGCGTGGCGTTCACATCTGCCGTCATTGATTTGTGTTTGTGGAGATGCCTCTTGTGAGAGGTTAAATCCACTGCTGTCTAATGATGCTTTCATGTTGTCTGTCTCTTCATCTCCCTCCCCGTCTCTGCCTTCATCCCTCTCTCCTCTAATAAAGAGAACAGGGCAATATGCATCAGACATCAAACGACATCAAAGCCCACATACTGTTTACCTCCGATGCTTTCTCTCCTTCATGTTCTCACTCTCCATTTTAGTGTTTTTTGCGCACACATTACCTGTCTGCAGACGCTGTTTGATGTGGAGCATCAGCAAACAGTGCGTGTTTGTGTGTTTGCGTCTATACACTACGGCATTGTCTGTGTCTAATAGGCAAATCAAGCTACAAGCCATCATTGCAAGTGGATTTGCCACACGTGCGTTGCACCTATGTAAGTGTAGCTTTGTAATGTCATGTGTGTGTCCCATAGAGGAAAACAAAACAGAAGAAAACATGCTTCACTCATTCAGCTGCACATCCTGGTATAGATTTTAGAGTGATACCGTTGTCTGTCAGAGGATTCTCCCTCTGAACCAGTCCACCTGTGGGCAGGCGACGCCGACTTTAAAAGAGCCGGATGTCTGATGCTGTTTGATCTTACATTAGGCTGAGTTAGCCAGCTACAAATGTGTGTGTGGCAGCCAGGGTTATAAATTCATCACCAGTGACAAATCCATCTTTCTAGCCTTTGCCAATTTTGCTCTGGGACATTCTGAATTTTTAAAATAGTGCACAGCAACACACTCATTGTATTGTGCTGAAACTGTCAGTCAACCATACAATTAGAAGTTGCCTCCAGGTGCCCTTTGGAAACACCTGAGTTAGAAGGTAAACACATATATTAACAGTGCAAAAGCCAGAATTTTTCTATACAGCATTAAAGAAAGGTTTATTTTGGACATGCTTGTGGGACTCTGCTTTGGGGAAAGAAGTGAATAAAACTAATGCTGTGGCTAGCTGAGGGGCTTTAAGCTGCTGATGACAGCATCCTCACAATGATAATGATAGCATGCTGATGTTTAGCGTGTTTTAGAATTAGAACATTAATTAGCGACAAACACAAAGTACAGCTTTGGGACTGTCATTAGTTTGTAGGCGTAAACCAAAGTACTGGGCAAAGTGAAGGTTTTAGAATAAAATGGTGCTCGATGATTACACATGGGATTGCAAGTTTGTTAAATTCATCCACATACATGTGTGGACTAAATTTCATGTCAATCACATGAGTGGAAAGGAAAAGGAGAAGTTATGGGACTGCTAAAATCAGGAGGATTCTTCATTATCTGGGGATCATCGGTGTCTGTGCAAAATTTGTAGGAAATACATTTAATAGTTCAGTATGAAGGGATCAACAGAAACTGCATAGGAGTGTTTGTTGAGGCCGACACCTGAGAGGCACTTAGACTCCATTGTATTTTCTGTACAGATGCAGGCCTGTGAAGATCAGAGATAAGATGAATCTAGATGTGGTGGTGAAAACCTTACAGCTAAAACACCTGGATTGCTCTGCAGGATAAACTGGTGATAGAAAGGAGGAGGAGAGTAGTGAAAATGTCTTCAAAGCAGAGTGATATTTAAAGAGCAGACTCAGCAGATTGGCTGTCTCAAGAAATGTGGGCAGAACTACGGTTTGGCAGATATGGTGACATCTGTAACAAGAAAAGCACTCAGAGAGTGCAGTACTCTGCCAAGGCTGCTTGGTCGTATCATTTCCGATGGCTGAAATCTTGAAAAAAATTGTGACAGAAATCCTGGCAGCATAGAATGTGGCCATTT
Source organism: Amphiprion ocellaris (assembly GCF_022539595.1). NCBI lineage: Eukaryota > Metazoa > Chordata > Actinopteri > Pomacentridae > Amphiprion > Amphiprion ocellaris. The sequence goes on from NC_072772.1 coordinate 19,699,054, forward strand.
AATATAGATGTACCAGCAAGCAAAATGACCTTCCACTGAGCACAGGTGTGTGTTATGCCTGTGTATGTTATGTAGGGATACTGAATTGTGTGACCTAAATATGTAGCGGGCAGCGGGAATTGATGGGACTCAGAAACACCCCCACAATTTAATCAATTGTTCCTTGTATCATTTCCAACAGATAAGTCCCGATAAGTCTGCAGTGGTGGATTTGTAGTAGGATGTCAATCATGTAAACTGTAAACTTATTATTGTTATTATTTTTTTCTCGTATTTTAATCATGTCTTAACTGTGTAATTTCATAACTGTGTTTTCTATTTGCTGCTGCCTATCTTAGCCAGGACTCCCTTGAAAAAGAGGTTCTTAATCTCAACGGGATCTCTCCTGGTTAAATAAAGGTTAAATTAAAAAAAAATAAAAATAAAAAATGTGATCAGTATTCACGTGTTGTTGTAGTTACAGTGACACTGTGAAGCTATAAATTAAATAAATAAAAAAAAAACTATAAATATTGTTTTGCATACATCATTTAAGGTTTAACCATGTCCTAATTGTTGTTAGACTTAATTAGCACACTTGCTGGTTAGCTAGTTAAACAATAAATAGTTGGTTTCTGGTTTGGTTAGCTAAAAAGTTGCACTACAACTGGTCGTGGACAATGGAATTGGAGCAGGTCAGAACTGCAAAGTGCTGCAGAGCTGGTGTAACACGGCATGATACTGTCTTAGTATTGACCAAAAAGTTTTGACAGGTCCTTTGTGATCTGACATAGATGCTAGTAAGAGGTTAGTCCAGGGTCAGTCAGTGAATAGAAATGTAGAAGCCTGGATGTCTCTGGCCGAGTGATGAGTGATTTTTGAGGTGTATGTGGGATCAAAGAGTGTCAAGGATTTTCTCAGGAGTTCGGCGCTGACAAAGACGTGTGTGTGTCTGTGTGCATGTGTGATTGTGATGAAGTGAGGTGTCCTGCCCTCCTCCAAGGGCCTGTAACTTCAGGGTTTTCATCAATCACTGCCTCTCCTTCCTCCCCATGCTGTCCTCTCGCTCCTTTAATTCTCTCTCACCCTGATTCTTCCACATTCCTCAATCAAACTAGCTGTCTGTTGTTGTTTCATTTTTGTGTAGTTGTCTCTTCTCCCCCTATGCCCTCTAACACTGATATCCTCATAAACTTTTTCATGTTTCTGTCTGTCCTCCCTCGCCCACCTCTTCCTTTTATCTTCACTTCTTTTATCTTTCCCTCCCTGACTGTCCCATCGAACTTGTCCCCATCACCCTATACTTTAACTCCAGGTGAGTCCCGTTGTGGGTCTACAGTGTATACAGTGCGCTGCCAAGACGTCCCCCTGCAGCCATGATTTATGAGTGCTTTTACAGCAGGTATGTTTGTATAACAATTACCTATCAAGGAGAAATCCCTCTTTGCAGGTCTTCATTTCCTTACAGACTTTTTACAGACCCCAACTGTCATTTCCAATGACCCCTTTTTTTAAAGTACATTCCAAATAACAGCTTGTAACACAGCACTCATACATATACCTCCACCTGTGTGCCAACTATCTTACAAATTCATTCATGTGACTGATTTGGGTTACTTGTATTTTTTTTTGTGTGTTTTCCTGTTTGAAAAATTTCTGTCAACCTTAAAGTTTTTGTTCACCAGGGTGCCGGCGCTGCCCTCCTATGCACATATTTTGCATGATATATGAGTAATAACTTGACACAGGCGCCTGTTTTCTGACATACAGCTGAGAATATGGCTGCCTGTTCTATTGGGGGCCAATCAAACATAAATTCTGACTTTTGCATGTGCAAATAGACGACATATTGAAGTCAGTCTTTCACTTGTTTGTTTATGCATTTCGACCTCTGCTTGAACTGCTCATGAGCAAAAATTTGGCCCACCACATGTAGCAAAACACAAATTAGTTTTCCCTAAACCCCCAGCGTGAGCTAACTACTGCGCATCAGTAAGAAAAAGTTGTCCTGCTGAGTCCCCTTGCTAGCCGGGAACAAAACGCTGGCAAGGGGAGGTTGAAAGAACTTCAGTGTAACGTTAGAACCAGTGTCGGGGCTAGAACTGTTTTTCATTTGCATCCCTAAGTGAAGCACGAGGCGAGACGGGGAAGACGGGGAAGAAGGGAAGGATGAGGATAAAGAGCTGTTTTGAAGAATGCTGTTTGGAGGGAAAGAGATGTAAGGATATGGGGACGTCCTCCAGAGGAATGTTTGCTAGCTTTGAGGCATCTTGGCTCTTGAAGCGCTAAAAGACATGTGCTTCATAGCACATTTAGCAGTATGTTGATATAAGTCCAGCAGCATTCACAGACTGCCAAACAGGTGGGGAGAGGTGGAGAAGGTGCTGCTTGTGTAAAACTGTTAGATTTTTTAAAATCTAAAGTTTCAAAACTGTGTCTGATTTGGTATTTGCATGTGCAAATGCGTGTTATGTCTAGGTGCATTCTGTCCATGAATCCGTCCCATGTGTTGTAAAATGTGCACTGAGGCTGCGTTCGCTCTGCATGCCTTCATGGTCATTTCCACATGCTGCTCATGTCAAATTTTGATAGCTGTTTATATCCATTTGGTTGTAAGTCCTATCCTGTTTCAGTGCAAGCTGGCAGAGCAGCAAAGACATGCTTGAGCAACAGTAACAAAAGACGTCACATCTGTTCTGAAACTCTTACTTCTTGTTTCCAACACATTTCAGACATTGGGCCCAGTCTTTGAAACTGAGCTAATCTACTTGGTGTTCTTCCATTGCTGAAAAAAAATGTGCAAAGTCCAACAACTGTTTTAGCTGTTCGGGCAGATCATAAAACCTCATCTCTGCAGCTGAGGGGTAAATGGGGTAGAATCAGCTGCACTGTGAAACAGAGCTGCAACCAGTGATGGGAGAAGTGTTCATTGTACTAATGTAAAGGTATCAATACAGCAATTTTAAAATGCTATTACGCTACTATATTATTACATCTGCCATCATTAGGTTATTGACAGTGAAGCATGACTGTCAGCAGGATGTTACTGTTGGAGCTGCTGCAGGTTTCAGCTACTTTATATCTGGACAACGGGTAAATCAGAGGGCTCCAAACATGACTAATGGGAGAGGAAAGAATATAAACAATGATACACAAATGTGTTTTCAGTTTTCTGACTTTTTTTCTCTAATCTTTAGTTTCATTGTGAGATTTTGGATCATTTGAACATTTATTGAGGTAATAATGACGGGAAAAAAAACTTTAAAAAAAAAAACTCATGTTTATTAGAGCTGTGAACAACTCAGACATCTGAAATGTGAGTCAGACTACATCTGCTTTTTGTAATAAGCCAAAAAGGCTGGAGAATACTGGTTTAATCTTGTGTTTGTTTAAAATGCTTGTGTTGTGTAAAATCTTAATAATAAAATAACTAGGATAGATCTAGTGGAGTACATACAAATACAGTATTTACCTCTGAAATTTTGTGGAGTCAAAATATAAAGTAGCATAAAATAAAAACATTTGTGTAAAGTACAAGTACAATTTAAATTAAGTATATTACTTGATAAATGCACTAGTCTACCAGTGTTGTTTTAAACAGTTTGTTTTCCTGCTGATTTTATTTTTTTCAGGTAATGACTTCTTCATTTTTTAAAATCCATTTATTATGTTATTGCTTAACAAACAAGCAAAAAATCTTTTCAGATCAATGTCAGATATGTTTCACAATAATTTAATTAAAAAATCTTTCCTGACCATCTTTGACATCAGCGAGATTCTATTAATGTAACTTTTTCTTTAAATAAATTTTAGAAATAATAATATTAATCTTGGGCTGCACAGTGGCTTGGTGGTTAGCACTGTCGCCTCGCAGCTAGAAGATCCCCGGTTCACATCCCCGCCTTCCCAGGATCTTTCTGCATGGAGTTTCCATGTTCTCCCTGTGCATGCGTGGGTTTTCTCCAGGTTCTCTGGCTTCCTCCCACAGTCCAAAAACATGCTGAGGTTAATTGGTGATTCTAAATTGTCTGTAGGTGTGAATGTGAGTGTGATTGTTTGTCTCTATGTGTAGCCCTGTGATAGACTGGTGACCTGTCCAGGTGTCCCCTACCTTCACCCTAAGTCACCTGGGATAGACTCCAGCCCCCAAGTGGTGTATAGACAATGGATGGATAATAATAATAATCTTCAGGTAGATGTACTAACTTACTTGTAAGACCAATGTTATACTTGTCACATCCATGACAGTCCACCAGGGTCAGTGACATAAATTCACTCAACAAGAGCCCACATGTTTTCCTGTGCTGATGTCAAGGGCAGTAGTGCACATGCTTGCCAGCAGCATGCATGTGCAAAATACACAGAAACCAGTCTACATGTATGGAACATCCAAACAGACTCTCTGCAGACTAGAAAGTAGCATTATAACAACCAGTATGTATCTGTGGTGTCCACAGTTTACGTGTGTCCACAAGGGAGTAGAATCAAGGCTTAAACATGATTCAGACTGATTCTTACTTTATTATTCATCTCCGCACAGTCTGCACAATGTAACTGTGTTCATGCAGAACTTTACTCAGAACTAACAACTGACTTTCACTGTCTGTCTATCACTTGAGTCCTCTTGGTCCATTGCTTGTTGATTTACTGCAGGTTTGGAAGGAACGCTATGGACAAGCTGAAATATTGCGCATCACCTGGATTGGTGTTATGCTTCTGCAAAGACATGCAGAAAAAGTGGATGCACAGAGAAGCAGTGGGCTCACAAAGGAGCAAAGTGAACATCTCTACAATATGTCAGCAGAAAAGCAATGATGGTTCATTCCATTGCTGTTGGCAGGAATATTTGAAACAAGTCAGAAAAAACTCCCACCATAGTGTCTAGTACAAGATAAACATAAAAAAGAAGCAGTGAATGTCTCTGAACAACTCCCAACTTAAGCCTCCAGCCTTTTGCATGTCATTTTTAGGTGCAGTTAAAATCTTTTTGAAGCACTGAAAAGCAGCTCATATTTACTCAGACAGACCAGTAAGAATATATCCAGTTCCCAGATACATTTTTATTTTGTGTCTGTCCAACTACCTACACTACTTTTCAAAAGTTTGGGGTCACCCAGAAAATTTCATGTTTTCCATGAAAACTCACACTTTTATTTATGTGCTAACATAATTGCACAAGGCTTTTCTAATCATCAATTAGCCTTTCAACACCATTAGCTAACACAATGTAGCATTAGAACACAGGAGTGATGGTTGCTGGAAATGTTTCTCTGTACTCCTATGCAGATATTCCATTAAAAATCAGCTGTTTCCAGCTAGAATAGTCATTTACCACAGTAACAATGTCTAGACTGTATTTCTGATTCATTTAATGTTATCTTCATTGAAAAAAATGCTTTTCTTTCAAAAATAAGGACATTTTAATTGATCCCAAACTTTTGAATGGTAGCATACTTACAAAGAATCTTTAACATTCCACAACAGGCCACATGAAGTCACGATCCTTAACTGAAGAAAAGTCAAAAGATTTTTGAACACAATAGGAGGATTAAAAAATTGATTTAATATCAAAATGGTTGCAGATTAAGTGCAGTCAGCTAATCAATCTACTAATCGTGTGTGTGTGTGTGTGTGTGTGTGTGTGTGTGTGTGTGTGAGTGAGAGAGATGGGGTTTACATGCATGAGCAGACTGGAGTGTGTGAACATTTGTGACCCCTCATGTGTGGTCAGTTTCTGAGTGACTTATATCATGGTTGGAATCCCTCTCTCCCACTTGGCAGTGTCACCTGAGACGCCCCTGGTCCCGCCCCCTTCGCCCCGAGGCATCAGGTGTACGAGACTATTCATTACCTGCCAATCACTTTGTCAATAGCCACCAATCACCTTCCCCCTCCACCTCCCGACTACCTCTACCGCTGCTCCCCTTTCTTCTCCTTTTAACAGGCCCCCTTTTGTTTCAGCTTTTGATGTTCTCTGATTACTGTTGTTTTTCAATTTCATGGCCATTTCTTCCCCATAATCAATTTGCACAACATGCCCATTACTTACTACTGTTTGCCTCAGTTGCAATTGTCTTGGAATTCAATAATCATTTTCGTTCTTTTCTGCTTGGTAATTGAGGCAGTGGAGTGTGTGAGTGTGTTTTTCTTCTCAGTCTAGCTAACTCTATCAGTCTGTCTCTCATTCTCTCGTCGCATTGTGTGGGCATTGTGTGACCACAGTGGCAAAACTGTGCACAGCTTGAGTATTTGGAGCCAGCGGAGCACCACATTAATTGCTCTTAAATAGATAAAAACACGACAAAGAGTGTCCACACACTCGCATACTGAAATATGCACGCGTACAGTGCAGCCACACATGAAGGGAAACCCACACAAGGACGCACTGTCTCTGTCTCCCTCTCCAGCATTTTAATTAAAAGCCAGAACTCCCAAATGTCGTGAAAATGACACACACAGGCAGCTCCAGTATTTACAATCCGATGAATTACATTTTCATGCTGAAAACACAACACTAATAAATCACACTTTTCACATTTAATGCAGGATCCGGTGACAAAATATGACAAAGTTTTATGCTGGGTTTTCATTTCCTAATGGTTCGGGCCTTGCCTCTCTCATTCGTTCTGTTTTTTTTCTTCCTTGTCAGCTTCCATCACTGTCCTCATCTATCCTCTTCTCCTTCCTCCTGCCTGCACCCTATGAATTTCCTGCTAACATACTTCTTCTACCTTTCTTCCCCTCGTCCTTTGTCCTGTGTTTTCTTCTTTCTTTCTTTCTTTCTCCTGCACCACCACACACTTCTCTTTCTCCCCTCATTGGGAATAGGAGGTAATTTAGAGCGATGTAGGTTAATGACAGCGGAGACTTGCGTCGGCCGCAGTGGCCTGGTGTCTGGGAACACACCCGGAATCCAGACTAGGACATCTGACACCCTCCTCTTCTTATTGCATGCACTGATGAGCTCTGAGCAACCTCATATTATCTTGTTTTAAGTTGGATGAACCTGGAACAATTGCCTTTAAGTGTCCTATTTTCTTAGTGAATAGGAAATGCTGTAGCTGATAGAACTGGATGAAGGTTGTGTGAGTTCAGATGTCTTTTAACAGTGCCCTCCTCATACCAAACCAGAGCACACACACACTCTCAAGTCTGAAATATTTATACGTTTTCTATAGGTGACTCCTGCACAGATCCCTCTCAGCAGGCTCTTCAATGCTACCCGCTCCATCTGTCGGTACAGTACACAAGAGGGCATTAATCAGACAGCTCTTGACCACAACAGACCCCCTCTACACCAGCCCAAACATCCCTCAGTTCTCACACAGTTGTTTGTCAATGTCCAGCCCGCTCCACAGAGACAACACAAAACCCTCCTTTGTCTAATTGGCTCTTTAAGACGCCCCAGCGATTAAAATCTCCCCAGTGGCGGTGGAGGAGGCAGTGGCTATAGCATCTCCCGCTGAGCTGTGACAGGCTACTGTTTACCAAAACTCTCCCTCTGTTCTCCCCTCTCTGTCATCTTTGCTTTCTTTCCCTGTGATTCTCCCACACAAAGGGAGGCTGCTCGGAGCGAGGGGGAAGCCCTAAGGCAAACAGAGGCCCAGGCAGCAGGACAGAGGGCCATTGATGGCCATCGTATTGACAGGGATGCTGAAAGACACCTCCAGTAGAAGGATAAAAAAGCAGAGAGAGAAAGGAAATGGTGAGAAAAATGATCAGCTGCATGGGCAACAATTCACTGAACTCTAAGTTGAAGCAAAGTGCCTGTAGTCACTATTTTGATGCCACCAAAATTTTCAAATATACTTACATACAGACTAAGTTTCTGGGAACAAAGTGATGATCAGTCTAGAGGGAGCATGAGTGCTAAATTTAGCTTCACAAAGCCAGCCTAAATCTCCCAAGCTGCTTTTCCTCGACAAGACATTAGTCTTGAAAGAAGTGTCTGTGTGTTGCCATGTGTAGCTAAGGCTTTTCTGTGCTGCAGAGAGGTCACAGCAAAGCAACATACCCAGCACATAAAATGACATTTTCCTTGTTGTAGCAGCTTTTACTGACCATATGGAGACATTCTTACTGTTGTGTTCAAGCTGATTTTACGGAGGTGAAACAACATCTGCAGGACGATAATGTTTAAAGGATGTTTTGCAAACCCATAGATTCAACAGTTGCAGGTCCCACACTTTGCAGTAAGTTTTCCCTTCATTAGCAGTCATAGTGATGTGCAGGTCACAGTTTTTTACCCGTTCTCAACTGACCTATTTGGGAAGCCATTCTACAAAGATAAATGACAATTAATCTCTCATACCCAACTGGAGCCGTAACCCACTGTGCAGAATGCTTGCTTCACTCCCAGGTTACGCCAGACATCTAAAATAAAACTGTATCTGTCATATCTCACTGAAAATACTTAGTCCTGGGGTATATTTTCAGTAGCAAAGACACCACTGACTGATCATTAAATATATCATTATAATATAGGCCTATCCTAGCCTATTAAAGGGTTATTTTATAGTAACACTACAGGCAGCAAGGTCGCCTTGCAGCTAGAAGATCCCCGGTTCACATCGTCCCGGCCTTCCCTGGATCTTTCTGCATGGAGTTTACATGTTCTCCCTGTGTATGCGTGGGTTTTCTCCGGGTACTCCGGCTTCCTCCCATAGTCCAAAAATATGCTGAGGTTAACTGATTATTCTAAATTGCCCGTAAGTGTGAATGCGAGTGTGATTGTTGGTCTGTATGTGTAGCCCTGCGACAGACTGGTGACCTGTCCATGTCAGCTGGGATAGGCTCCAGCCCCACGACTCTAATGAGGATTAAGCAGTATATAGATGATAGATGGATGGACTACAGGCAGCAGTGTTTCCCTATACAGCTGATCATAACACTGAAATAACCTACTCATATAATGGTCCCACTGGATGAGTCCGTCAGCCTCACACATGTAAACACACTGGTGTGCAGCAGATGAATTTGCAGGTGATAGGTCAGTCAGCAAGTATGAATCATGTGATACAGTGATTCATGACTGTGAAAGAATGTGAGCCAGTGGCCCCTTGGCCCCTCTATTTTCCAGGCCCTTGCTGAGCATTGATTGAGCACAGAGGCTGGAAGCAAACTCATTAGCAAAGCATTGGCAGCAGTTTAGATTGGGTCACGAACTGCTACTTTTCTAAACTCCATATTGTGAAACAAGTATTATGTGCAGAATAAAGGTTGTGAATGTAGCTACAAGCTGCAGATATTTGTGAGAAGGTACAATACAATTCACATCATAAAATCAATTCTGAGTTATTCGTCCATGAGTCTAAAGACTGTCAAAACATTGTATATTGGTGCATCCTACTGGAAGGATGAGGCCGGTGAAGTCATTTTCACAGTTTTGAAGAATGTGAGGTTAGCAGTACCAGCATCTGAATGTGGTCTTACCAGGAGCTCAGACTGATAATAACCTTGTGTTATAAAAGGACAAGAGCTGCCTATAGGTGTTGAGATGTTGCAGCAGGCATCATGGGATATGATAACATACACTCAATAGCAGATGGTTTGAGTCAAAGATCTGAGGATTGTCATAAACCGGCTGCACGGCACATGACAAACAAAGGGGAGATGCGCACAAAACCATTGTAGCCAAACTTTTATTAAGTAACAAAGGATTAACTTAAACTAACAATGTGGTGGGTCATCAGTAAAGTCAGTAGTGTAGGTGAGTGCATGTGTGAAAGGATGGTGTATGCAGTGTTGAACGGTGCAAGAAAGCAAATCATACCAACGCAAAACAAGTGGCCATCTCAGGAGAGGGAGAGAGGGAGACTGATCACCAGGAAGGCTTTATAAAGGCCCTGGCACACACCAGGCCCAGGTGTGGCCAATGGCTGATTATCAGGTACAATTACTGCACCACCTACAGGGAGACAACCACACGCACGATGGGGGAAGGGTCATTTTCTATCCCTGCCATTGTGGTTACTCCTTAGGCCCAGTAACCAGAACACAACAAGCCAGAACCAACAGACAGTGACACTTTAAGTCCTTCAGGACACAAAAGAGGACAATAAATTTGTCCCTTAATCAAATGCAGAAGTCTCTTCTATCTAACCTGCTCCCTAGTCTTCATGTGGGTCAGCAGTGGGATATTTAAACACCAAGCCCAGTAGTGCAGTTAGGCCCCCAGCGAGCTGGTTACCCACCTGACAACTCTAGAGGTGTACCCGAGACAACTGCTCTAGCCACACCCCACACAAAAATAACTAACAAAAAAAAAACAAAACAAACCAGCGAGCCCAGATGGAACACGTTGCTATACCTGCAGGGAAACTCCACAATGTTGAAACATACCACAGTAGAGGACCATGCAATCACTGCTGATAGCTCAGGCCTGCACAAAAATTACCTCACAGCTAAATGCAGGACCAGCCTCACCTAATTGAAACAACCATCAAACAAAACTATCAAAGCAACATTTTAACAAAAATGCATCTCCCACCCAGGACACACCCAATACGAACTGCAGCCCAAATTCAATCCAAATCTCACAAAAGTCTCCAACAGTGACAAAACAATCAAATTAAGATGGACGAGCCTCCACTTGTCATAAACCAGCTGCATGGCACATGACAAACAAAGGGGAGATGCACACAAAACCATTGTAGCCAAACTTTTATTAAGTAACAAAGGATTAACTTAAACTAACAATGTGGTGGGTCATCAGTAAAGTCAGTAGTGTAGGTGAGTGCATGTGTGAAAGGATGGTGTATGCAGTGTTGAACGGTGCAAGAAAGCAAATCATACCAACACAAAACAAGTGGCCATCTCAGGAGAGGGAGACTGATCACCAGGAAGGCTTTATAAAGGCCCTGGCACACACCAGGCCCAGGTGTGGCCAATGGCTGATTATCAGGCACAATTACTGCACCACCTACAGGGAGAGAACCACACACACAAACACACACACACACACACACACACACACACACACACAACTAGAGGCAAGATGGGGGAAGGGTCGTCACAGCATCTAAAGGTTTACCAGACACCAAAACACTGAACAGGGGCTTATATTACAGCGAGACAGGATTTAATTTTGACACATTTAATTAATCAAAGTAAATTTGAGACCTGCAAATGAATGTGTGAGAGAACTGTAGGCAATTTATGTGTGACAGTCATTTGTGAATGTCGGTCAGGGAGCGGTGCTTGCAAGCAGCTTTTGTGAAATCCATGGAAAAAAATACTCTTTCCCCATTTTAGGTCATAATGGCCTTTAGACAGGCAGATGCTGCAGGAGATTAGATATTTTCTATTCTGAGGTGACTAAGCAGACTAGCTTTCTCCACATTGATCTGTAATCTAAATCTGACCTTCTCCCAACTACAATATAAACCCAAAGATCAGAGAGAATCCTCAGAACTGATGCTGACATTGCTTGCCAGCACTGCTGCTCTTCCGGTGTCACTGATATCAGTAAACCTTACTCACGACCTAAGTCATTTGAGTTTCCAGTGTGTCTCTCTGTGTTTGCCGCCTCATCCGCTCTCGACATCGCTGAACTTCCACAACAACCTGTAGGAAAATGATTTTTCTCCCCTTTCTTTTCAACAGTGAAGAGGTAAACAGCAGAAATGCATCACTACGGGGGTCCTTTGTTCACGACATCCTCGACCCATGGTGTTTCATTATTACGTCACAACTGGTTACTGGTTACTCCTTGGTTTACGACGTACGCATTTCATTGTTACGTTGGAACTCTTTACATGGAACTAGTTGGTGAGCAGTGTGGACAAATACATCGTCACAAGGCGCTACAAAATAGCTTTGTTTGCATTCACTGGTTGTACATCACCTTGGATTGTGCTACATTTGCTAACTTTTTGCCCTTCATGATGGCTCCCAAGCATTAGTCAGACTCTTCTGATGGCAGTGCATTGAAGAAAATTAAAGGCATCTCCATGGAAGTGAAATTAGAAATAATGAAATGCTCAGAACAGGGCAAAACTCGATACTGTGATGCACGTAACAACTTTGTTTACATTTTTGCCAGAGTCCTGACTTATGGCACCGTTATGTTGCACCGTAGGAACGGAACTCCAACATAAGTCGAGGACCCTCTGTAATTTTACAATGTACTCTACTAGGAATGTGAGCTCTAAGTATTTGATTGGCCACCACATAAACTTGCCACGTGATGTCACATTGCTTCGTGGCAATATTTGTGTAGAATAACCCTTTTTCATCGGCAGGCGTCTGAAGTGAAATTAATGCATCATGTCAAGCATTAGTGCTAATGTCAAGCATGTTAAAGAGCCCATATTTTGCATTTCAGGGTTTTCCCTTTCCTTTAGTGTTTTGTGGCTTTTATGTATGTGTAACGTCAGCACACAGAAAAATCTGTGTACACCAGAGGTAGTTATTCTCTCCTACAAAACACATTGCACCTTACCTGAATGAAACACTGTGTTTGAAGTCCAGGCACAGTCCAGGTACACCCACAAACAAAGAATGATCAATCTGCTTACATTATTTTCCTCTAATTGTTTCTGCTAGGGTCCTGTGTCTCTTACTATATTCATACAGTAGGAAGAAAATCAATCAGCAGAACCAGGCTCAGGGAGGATGGACATCTGCCTTGACTGGTCGGGGTGAGGTTGAACGGGAGAGAGATCCGGATGGCAGATAGAAACCAGGCAATAAATGTTCTTTAATACAAAATTAAATGACATTTATATGTTCTAGTCAACTCCCCAAAAGAAATGATGAACCTGTAAATGTTAATTTAAGAAATTTGAACGGAGTCCCAGATGGGGTTCTTGGCTTTTCTGTAAACATAAACCCAATGATTTCAAGTGTATCTCATCAACTCCTGTCTGCAAAACAATATGTTCCTGTACAACTAAGCTGTGTTCTTATTTACATTTTGAAAGAAACACATTGCCTAAACAGGTAAGCCAAAACATATTGAGAATGCATTTTAACTTTTAGGAACATGAGTTCTGGGACACAGGGCTGATCAGTGGACTGTAGGAAGTACCCATACTTAAATCCTTTTCTGCTATATTCCATATAGCAAGCTTAAAAGATTACCTGCCTGAAGCAAATGAAAATCCAGGTTTTCCAAGACAGAAATCAGTAAAGTAGACATTGTGAGCGACTACAATATTTCCTGGTGTGAACAATCCATGGAAATGTTGGATCTGAATAAAATCTGACGGTTGTGAGTCTACCAGTAAGTGCTGAACTAGGTGGCTGGAAGGCAGACTGATAATCTGCAGGAAATATCTGGTCACGTTTCACTGTAGTTGATCGTTTTCAGTGAGCGCGTATCTGCTGCAGTGTTTCACTGTTTTCGCCGGAGGCAAATTTGAGGCTTATTATCTGTTCAGCAATTAGCAGGCAATCTGCTCATTATCAAGCCAATTATCCTGCACTAATAGCATGCTTAATCAATCTCATTTTATCAATTATTACCGTTTAAGGAGGTGAGTGGCAGATAATGACACAGTAATTTGAAATCAGAAAGAGTTGAGGAGATAGGAACTAAGTTGTTTAGACTGTGAGGATGGAGTGTGCTCTGAGATTGAGTGCACATGTGAGTTTTTTTTGTGTGTTTTACCGTCGTGCTTTATGTGAATGGGTCCACACTTTCCTGTGCTTGTGAAATTCACTGTGTCTGCATGTCTGTGTGAAGTTGAGCGTGTGGAGATGAATGGGAGGCCGTTGAGGTGGCAGGAGTGTGTGTGAGCCGGTGTGTGTGTTGTGCTTCAGGCGGCAGCTGCTCTGAGTGCAACATTGTCCTCTGGAGATAAGAGGACAGAGCCACGGTCACAACTGTAAGACTTATCAAAAGGGACCACGCACCATTACACAGCTATTCTGACAGCCTAAAACCCACCATCACACACACACACACACACACACACACACACACACACACACACAAGCGTATAGACTCACACACTACCCATATGGATGCACGCTTGAAAAGATTTGCTTGTGTGTACACAAAGACAAAGTCTATATGCATGCACAACACATATGGATACACGCCGGAACACACACAAATGGCGAGCACACAAACACACTCAGTAATAGCAGACAGCCTGTTCTCCTTTCCAAACCGCAGTCATTTCTACAATAACCCCCTCATGCAAGTAATCTTTGTGTTTCCCTCGCACAAACACAACACTGCAGAAACGCGCGCACACACACACACACACACACACACACACACACACACACACACACACACACACACACTTTGATTATCGATGAGTTCTAGAATGTTTCTTGTGTTTTTCAATTATCTGTTCATCTGATTACTTTCAAACTGGATGTGTGAGTCTCTGGGACTTTGAGGAAGTACAGTGTTGATTTTATTTCTCTATTTCAATGTGGAACACCTTGATTTGGCTTTTCCTTCTTTTTTTGACAAGAATATAAAGAAAAAGAACTTTCCATTGAGCCAAAGATGCATCGACTGAACCCTGGTTTCAGTGGGGTAAATACTGATGCAATCACTAATTTGACCTTTTTATATTGTTTATCTGTTGACAGTATTTTGTTAAAATCTGTCTTCACTTTGACACGGAAGGGTCATATCTTTGTAAATGCTTCCTGACTCACTTAGACTCTCAGGATTCAGTGGAAATATTTGGAATAAATGTCTCAGAAGATAAGATAAGACAAAATAAGCCTCTGTATCCAGCGGTGAGGATGTTTGCATTGTTCCAACAGCAAAGATAGTGCAAACATTTTGAAAAAATAGCACAAAAATACCGAAATAACCAAAATAATACAAGATATACTTAAGTACTGATTATAAGAGTAACGTTATTGCACATGCCTGTGGTATTGCACAGATTCTTTCACAAATGAAAATGTTGACATAAGTATTAATATTGCACAAATTTTATTTAAACAGAAAAAAATCCGATGGAGCACATCCTCCTAGTATATGTACACAGAATAATATTGCACAGGATATTATAACAGTACAGAACAATCATCATATTGTACAGAATAAAACAGCAGGACTAATCACAGCATAAAACACTCCAAAATAAATCCAACAATACGAAAAGTAAAAAGTCAGGTTATCTGTGAAGACTCATAAAAACAATGAACTCTCAAAAATTCCTCTTCAAAATATTTAAAACTTGATGATTTAAGATAGTCTCCTCTGAAAATAATCCGTGGAATATTTAGAAGCAGCATCACCTGAAAATAAATCAAATTCAGTTCATTTTCAGAATCTTCAGAAACCTGAAAACTCTTGAAATGAGACGTGAAGTCTTCAGATCAGATACACACACATGCAGAAATATTATATGATTTTTTTTGGGGGGGGGTTTAGAGGGGGAAAGGAAAGGAAAAGAAAGGAAAGGAAAGGACAGGACAGGAAAGGAAATTAAATTAAATGAAAGGAAAGGAAAGGAAAGGAAAGGAAAGGAAAGGAAAGGAAAGGACAGGAAAGGAAATGAAATGAAATGAAATGAAATGAAATGAAATGAAATGAAAGGAAAGGAAAGGAAAGGAAAGGAAAGGAGGAATAGGGGTAATGGGGATGATAGAAATAGGGATTAACCCGTGTGGGCTTTTTAGGGCTGATGTCAACAACATATCTGTTTTTTGTTTTTTTTTTTTTTGGTTAATTGAGAAACTCAATCACTGATTTGTTGAACGAACATCATGAGAAGCTATTTGCTAACAGTATGTGTGATAGAACATACCTGCCACTCATAACTGGACTATTAGCAGCACAGATAATGCAGCTAATAGTAAGTAATTCTTATTAATAAGGATTACCATTTTAGAAGTTGTACATATGAACATGAAACGTTACATATCATCAACATGTGATAAGCAGTAACCTGCCATTTACAGCAAGGCCTCTTCCCAATAAAGGATTAGTTTCACTGAATACTATACAATACTAATATCAGCTATGATGTCTGAGTGTCACGGAACACTTTCTTCTCTGTTTTCTTAATCTTTTTTTTTTTTTTTTTGCCCACTAAGGTTAATGCCATATGAACTAATTAGCCAATAGACAATACCAATTATCAAGGAATAATAAGTGGATAGGTAGTAGTGGTAGGGGAGTAGGGGGGATAGGATAGAAAAGATGGAAGAAATAGAGAGGATGAGGGTGAGAGAGGTTGGAGAGGTGAGGAGAAAGGAGGCAGAAGGGGTGAGGAGATGGAGGAGGAGGAGGCTAAGCTGAGCTACCAGCAGCCTCCTCCACCTTCCTGTCGCTCTTGAACCAACTCCAGAAGCTCTTCTTCTTATTCTTTGGCTTCTTCTCTTGCTCCTGTGGTTCTTCTCTCTCCTCGATCACCTCTTCAGTCTGTTTTTGGTTGCTCTGTCTGTCTTTGGTCCTCCTCAAAAACTTAAAGAATGTCTTTTTGTTTTTCTTTTGGATCCAAAGCTCTGTCTCTTTTTGTTTCTTGAGCAGTTCTTGATTTTCTTTTTCTCTCTCCTCGACTTCATTGCTGGCTTCCAGCAGCAGCTCCTCAGTCTGGAAGAGCGTCTCTGAGAGGTTGTCATTGATGTCGGTGATTCGTTGGAGTTCCGCGTCTCTGATGGCAATCAGCTCTTCTGCAGACTCAAGGCTCTTCACAATCTCTTGATTTTTGTTAGATTCTTGGAAAAGCAGTTTCTCCAGATTCTTCATCTGAAGGAATTTCCGTATATACTCACCTTCAAGCTCCATCTTTTCTGTCTGGAGCATTTTAATATACTCCTTCATCTGGTAGTTGAGCAATATGTGAGGGATGTTGTTGTGCTCCATCAGCTGGTTCTTACCCTCCAGTTTTTCAGTCTTTTCTACCACTGCTTGTTTGTCCTTCTGCAGTTTGTTGTTTTCTTCCTTCAGACTTTTATTCTTGTCCACCAAGAATTTGACTTGCAATTGAGGTCCTCCTTTTCTTCGTGATCTGGTTCTCTTTGGAGGTTTTTAGCTTCCTGCAGCATTGCTAAGAGACCCTCGTTCTCCAGCTTCAGTTGTGAAACCTCATCTTCTCTGAGCCTAAGCTGCTCCCTGACCTCATCTTCTGCTTCCATGACATCGGCCCAGTTCATGGTTGTAGTCTGGGTCTGGGAAGAGGCCTGGTCTTCACTCAGGATGACCGGCTGTTTCACCTCTTCCTCAGCCTTAATGACATTGGCCGATGTCATGGTCGGAGCTGGTGTTTCTGAGGAGGCCTGGTCTTGCTGGGTGTTCTTGTGGCTTTCTGGCCCCAGCTTTTCTTGTAGCAGCCTTATCTGTTCGCTCTGGTTCATCAGCAGCTCCTCTAGTTTGCAGGTTTTGATCTTGCTGCCCACTGCCCACTTGAAGAACTGCTCCTTTTCAGTGAGGAGCTGTTGAAGGCGGCGACCCATATTATTAACTCGCTCCTTGAGATGTTCGTTTTCTACCAAAGTAGAAAACTTCTTGTGAAATCCAGGCCGCTTACTGGCTTTGGAAGCAGCCTGTTCAGGGGTGATGGTGAATCTAACTTTGTGTTCTGCTTGATTTCTCTGTGCCATGGTAATGCAAATAAAGTCCAGAATGTACTCCACAAATAAAGAAGTTCGCAGTTTGTCGTCCAATTGTTGGAAGAAAATCAGCTGCACTGAAGAAAGATTACTTTCCCTATATGCTTTGACTATAGTTTGTATCACACCGTTCATTTTTCTGGAGGGATCCATCTGGATTTCTTTTCTGTAATAATCTCTTAACTGAAGATATCTGTAAATGTCGTGTTGCCAGATCAAACCTTCCTTTAGAGTTCTGGAAACTCTCCAGCTGTCCTTCACTTTCTAAAACACACCAAGCTGTCATCCCTTTTGAAAATAGCAAAGAGGGCTGGTGATAAGCAGCATCCCTGTCTGGTAGACCTTTGCAGCCTAATTTTATAAGTCAGATTTCCATTTATTTTAATTCTGGCTGAAGGTTTTTTGTATAATTTTTTCATTAGCTGTGCTGATATCTCATTAAATCCTCGTCGTTCTAATACTTTATAGAGAAAACTCTAATTTACACAGTCGAACACATCGATGCTCACTAAGACAGTGCTTTGTTTTTCCTTTCATGCTTGAATTATTTCTGATTTTACAGTTTCTTGTTCTTATAAATAGTGTAATTTTGGTTATTTTTTAAAATTTAACATTGTTTGAAACCTTTAAGCAAATTGTGGGATTCATAGGGTTAAGTTGTAATAATATTAAAGTCCAGTGAGCTCATGATGGACATAAGTTTCATCTGAATTGCATATGATATAATACAAAGAAAAAAAACTTGCCTTTTCAGGGACAAAGAATGTTTCTGTAGTTAGTGGTTGTGTAACACTGCTATAAAACACTTTTTTGTCAATTAATTCTACAAATCAGTGCATTTAAGACGATCTGTTGTAATGCAGCAGATTTACAGAAGTCAGATCTTTCCAGGTGTCCACCTTCTTCACTGGTGTTACAGATGCTTTAGACTGTTTGTGTTATTAATATCCCACAAATTAAGAAAAAAATCTATCGTTAAATGCTGCTATGTAGTTTTCACCAGAGAATATGTGATTTCAGTTAAGTAGAGTGTGTTTAGTCACATGTTGAGTCTGTGCATCTGTTTACCACTTTGTTTATCCGTTAACTCGTCCGTGCTTCACGTCTCCCTCCTATTCCACTACAGTCTCATGTAATATAGAAACATTAGGGATTTTTTGACTTCTTGTTAGATGCATTTTAAGTGATTTTTCCAGAAACTTTGACCCAGTTAGCAGTTTAACAGCGTGCATGTTGATGAGTCTCATTTAAATCAGTTCGTCACAGTCTTCAGGTCCAAAATGCTCTTAAAGTCACTTCAGCTGTTGTTGGTACAATCATTAGAAGTAGCTCCATCTCCATCACTCTATCTCTCTCTCACACACACACACACACACACATACACACACACACACACATACACATTCTGTTTCCTTGCCACTGCCCATGGATGCCCATGCGGGATGCCCTGAAGGGGGCACGGAGGACAGGGTATTATTTTCAGAGGGGACCCAGTGGCCCGTGCAGCCCCGGCCCCACAGGGCAGGTATGAGTGTGTGTGTGTCATGATGAAGGGGAGAGGGTGGGGCAGGGGGGGCATTAATTACCTGTGTGCTTCTCCTGCTGTGGGAGGCACAAAGGTTGCCCCTGCCGAGGGGCCAATTATTAGGAAAAGAGCTTTTTAATTTACCGCTGTCTGCCGCCATTCCAGCGAGCAAGAGAACCGTGTCATTCAGCGGCGCTGCACGTGTGTGTCGGGGTTGAGCACCGACAGGTGGCCCTCTGAGTGACCCGCTGACCTCTGAGGATAAACACGGTTTATCTGAGGCCTTATTGTTTCCCACGATGGCCGCACCTGTCAATCAGCGGAGGTGGAGTGGAGGTGGACTGAGTCACAGAGGCCTGCTGTCAGGTCAGATGATGTAATACTTCAGAGGAAGGAACTGCCGGAAAGACAAACAGCGACCTCGTGTCACATTGTACACGCTGAATTATAAGTAGAGACTGACAGTGGGCGATGGGCATTAACACATTGCTTACTACATTGTTTCAGGACAGAAAAATATATATATATATATATATATCAGTTTTAAATTAAAAAGTTACATCTAGTTACTAACCTTAGTAAAGCTCTGCTCTGTGTAGACATTTTTAAGGCTTGTTTTATGGGGAGTCGATGTTAATTTACTTTCAAATTGCAATTTAATGTGCATGTTCTACGGGGTGTCCCTAAAGTCTGGACACACAGGAAATCTCATTAACTATATAAATAAATAAATAAATAAATATATATATATATATATATATATATATATATGCGTCCACAGATTAAAAATGGCTTTGCCGAAAGAAGAGTTGAACTGGTTCTTCTCAGTGGATGTGAAGGATGGGACATATGGAAAGACAGGGTTAGGGTTAGTGTTAGACAAGGGATTCTTGGGGGCTAGCATGAATTTTAGCTATGACCAATTCTTTAGTTTCGGCTGCTACATCTGGTCGTCCAGACTGGGGTTTGTCCATGACACTGCCCTTTCTTTTTAACTTTTTAACCACCTTCACCACCGTGGAAAATCCAAGTGGAATCCTCCTTTGATTAAGTGCATTACATTCATCTATATCATGACACTGGAACCTTGACAACCAGTTCTTGCTTTCTGTGTCTGCATGTCTGCAAAGGTACCAAGGGTATCATCTGCCCAAGTTTGCAAAGGTCTGCATGAACCCCCATGCAGACAATTGCTTGCAGACCAAAATTTGTGACCGTAAGGACTGTCCACACTGCAAATGTGCCAGGAAAACAAATGGTGCTTAAAGCAAATGCTTGTTCTTAAGGGGAAACGGTACGAAGAGATTCTCCTTCATCCACACCTTTATAATTTATCATGACAGATTTTAGAGGACTTTAGAGGAACTTTGATTTTTAAGTGCTTTCTGTTGATTGTGAGCAAACACATGATGAAGTCCTAATTTCTCTAGAAATCCTGTTTCCTGTGTTTGTCCACTGTACTTGGCATAACTCAGGAACAATCACAGTCTACGAGTCTGTAACTAAATGCTATATTCAGCCTTTCAGATTCATCAGTGGGAGCCTGTGTGTTTTTGTGATCGATATGAGGAGCAGTGCAGCTGTCTACAGCATGAATTGAAATCATCTGCATCTGCTTTCCAGGTCTGCCTCGTCATGTGGAAACCATGTACTGGCATTTATGGGGCAGCAGGATGTGGAGATAACAGGACGTTACCTCAGTGCCAAAGAAGGAGAAAAAACCTTGTTGTGTCTTAATAGCTGCACAATCTACGTATATGCTGTGTATTAGCTGGCAGGCGAGCTCAGTTATATTTAAAGTTGGAGGGTGTGTGAACCCTGCAGCATCACTGTGCTTCTCCAGAACGACATTAACCTAGCTGTTAAAGGTCTGAAATACCTCAGAGCTATAATCTAATTACTTTTTATACAACTAAGAGTGAGTAATTGATTTTTTTTTCTACTGTCTTGCCTAATGCTGAAATAGTGGGAGTTCTTACACCAAATTAAAATAGTTTAAATCCTAATACCTCAGGAGGGGAACTCATCTGAGCATAATGAGAGATGAGATCAGATAGGATGAGGGATGGAGCAGTTAAGAAGGAGTAAAGTAGGACATGGTTTGGGGTTATTTAGCTGCAGCTTGACATTTAGAGCCAATGATAACCAAAGTCACAAGCCATTTTTCACATCTGAAACTAATGCGATAATTGAAATTGAACTAAATGCCTGCTGCATTCCTGTTTTTCACAGGGGAAAGCACTGATAACACTGCAATGCTACGTCCTGTAAGACTCCACACTGGTACTGTGAGCTCAGTCACACACACACATTCATCTTACATTCCCTTTGACACCTAAACCCACCCCCATCCCGCCCCGATTCTTCGCCAGTCTTTTAGCATGCGCCGCCACAGCTGCACCCGCGCAGCAGGAGGGTTTTGGGAGGGGGATCTGTGGATTTTTCAATCAGCGCCGGCTCTATGAGCTGCTCCTCTGTTTGAAAGATTCTGTCAGGTTGCTCTCTCCCAGCACTGCCTTCCTGCAGTCTGTCTCCCTTCTGCGTCTGCAAATGAGTGAATCCAAGCGCTCACCCGCACCCCAACCCTCAATGCACCCCCTGGCCTGAAACACAGCATGGGGTCCCAGTTCCCTGACACACAATGATCTCTCAATTTGAGGGGAAGTAATCCATTTAGCTTGTGCACGCGGCCTCCATTTCGATGCTTTTATCACGACACCCCACCCTCCCTCCGTTCCCTGCTGCCCCTGTTGCAGAGTCTCATGATGTTGGGTTTAAGAGGCGTCAGGGCTGAACTGATCAGCGCACGGCTGGTTTAGTCTTTTCACTCAGGGTTGTGAATAAGCCAGGTCAATTTCTGTTTCGTGCTCTGACATCTGCTGCATTGGACGGTTATTCTTATGTGTATAATCTGCTCTAAACATGATATTCCAACCAGGCAGTATAGATTTTACACTTGCTTTCTACTTTCAATGTGCTTTGAAATACACTACCGTAAAGGGACATGTACACTACCGTTCAAAAGTTTGGGGTCACTTACAAATGTCCTTGTTTTTGAAAGAAAAGACTTTTTTTTATGAAGATATCATTAAATGAATCAGAAATACAGTCTAGACATTGTTAATGTGGTAAATGACTATTCTATCTGGAAACAGCTGATTTTTAATGGAATATCTACATAGAGGTACAGAGGAACATTTCCAGCAACCATCACTCCTGTGTTCTAATGCTACATTGTGTTAGCTAATGGTGTTGAAAGGCTAATTGATGATTAGAAAACCCTTGTGCAATTATGTTAGCACATGAATAAAAGTGTGAGTTTTCATGGAAAACATGAAATAGTCTGGATGACCGCAAACTTTTGAATGGCAATGTATGTCTTGATAAATATCAGCCAAAATACATATTAAATGCATAACTCATATCTCAAATAACAGTTGTCATTTCATTGCCTGTAAAATCATATTCGCCCCTTTCAATGCTCCTGAAGTAAATATGACCATTACAACAAATGCTCAGCAAAATTCAGCTTTGGTTAAGGTTTAAGTTTGGTTAAACATGGTTAATTTCGTTTGGTTAAATTACTTAGTTGACGCAAGGAAAAGACAGTTTTGAAACTCTTAACAAGCAGAGTCCCACTAGTGTGTTTGTCAGTACAAACTTTTAATTGGAATCCAAACCTTGTTCTGGCCATTTTTGCTTAATCATAGATTTAATGAAGAGTCGGAACAAGCTGAGACAGACGAAAGACGGCCCTCAAAGACAGCTGATAGTTATTTTCATGTTTTTTGCTGTATTATCTTCAGTCACTCTTCAGTGAAGTGAAGAAAATACTGTGGTTTGCATTAAAATTGACCTTTATTAGAAGGCAAAGTTGTCTTTTCTTGAACACCCTTTTGTTTTTCCACTCTACACAAAATGAGTGACAGTGACAGCAGAGAAAACTTGGCCACGGCCTCCTCATGTCTCTTTCTAACATTCAGGTAGGTCTATAGAAGTGTATCAGGCGACTCTTTGCATTTAAAACTGGTTGTTAGTGAGTTGAGAGTGAGACCAGGTTGTACAGTGTGTCAGTGAGGAATAAGATGATTGTAATGTAACAGCTTTAAAGATACTTGAAGGGAAATGAAAGAGGACAACTGTTGCAAACAGAAGGTGCCACCAGTGGTCTGAGTTTTATGATAATTACATTCTGTAAGTATACTGTATACAGTTACTGCAGATTGGATTCTGAGGCTTATTAAAGCTTAGCCAATTGAAACGCTTGCTGGCTTTTCCCTATGATAAAATAATCCTCTGGCACATCCAAGTGATGCCTTTACCTTTTTGCTTTTCTTGAGGTTGAAAAAAAGTAAGAGGAGCTGTGAAAGCAGTGAGTACTTGCTCTGACTGCAGTGAAGAAAGTATTTCAGAGGAGACCTGGAAGCTCAACAGGATAAAAGTAATGCTTAATGTTGGGGAAAAAGCAAAGGCAAGATCTCCTCTGAAATGAGAGCGACTGGTCGGCCCCGGCCTCTGCAGCGAAACTAACCGGCTAAAGGTGTCAAGCTAAGAGGTCACGACTCACACACACATACAATAAGACATATGCACACACAATCCGAAGATGGGCCACTGTTGCCATGGGAACAACCTGCCAAATCCTGTGAGTGAGACGTATTTAAATGGAAATCTTTCTGCAACCCCCCCTTCTCCTACTTTGCACAAATCCAGATTCATTTCAGACACCCCCGTTAGTCTCTCCTCGCCCCCTTCTCCCTTGTCTCGGTGCGTTTGGCCATGGCTGGTCGCACCGCATAGACAGCACAGCCCAGAGGTTTTTAAGCAGATTATCGAACTCACAGTGAATCTGGTGGGGGCTGGGGTTTGTGTGCGCAGCAACTCATAAACACAGAGAGAGGGGGAAAAAAAAGCTAACAAAGACATTCGGGGGCAAGGAGTGAGAACGGGTGGAGGCTGGAGGATGATTTAATTCAAATTGTCATGTTTGCGCTCGAAACAGAGACGGACTAATTCTAACTTTATTATGGATTTACAAAATGATACCATTTGTGGAGGATGCAGGGAGTGGACGCTGGTGCAGAGGGGGAAAAAAACGGAGGCTCGAGGATTTGGTTAAGGATATGTGACACAGGCTAAGTAGAAAATTAAGGTTGAAGTTTTTCCTCTCAATTTCTTCCTTTAAAGCCAGTGTGCCGCAAAGATGCTGGGCCTGATGTTGAAGGGGAAAAATGAAAACGAAAACTCAACAGAACAGCCCAAAGCGAGAGGAGTGTGTTTGTTCAGGCTGAAAAAAAGTTACTTTAACGAAAACTCTGTGGACATAATGTTGGCTGTATGGATGTGAGAAGGTCTACAGTTTATACAGAGTTTTTGTTTGTTCTCTGCCTGCACAAACCTACCTGGTCAGGACTGATTAATTGCACATTGGTTTGGTAATATGCATGAAAGAAAAACAAGCATGAGCAAATTAAAGCTGCAATACTGTGGTATGTTATGTATTTCAACATACACATCCCTTTACCATTTCCCTATGCAAATACACATTAAAAATATATAATACTCATTATTAATACATATCTTAAATCTTTCCAAATTGTGATTATAGTAGAGGTGTGTTCCCACCTTTGTTTACATGGTTTAAGGTTCAGGGTTACTTTATTTCAAGGTAGATTTGTTTTGGAGAAAAGCATGATTGCATTTTGTATTCTATTACAAAACAGACATTGAACCTGACAGGCAGGTACTTGCTTGAGTGACAAGACAAAACACATAAAGTGCTCAGTGTTCCATCATTCACCAACATAGCAGCAAGGATAGGTAAAAAGATAAGATAAATAAAAACAAAAAACAATAAAATAAAATAAAAAAAAAACCCTTAGGGAAATAAATGCAATCTCTGGGACAAAAACCAGGATAAAAACATAAAACATAAAAGTCACAATAATAAATAGAGCTAAGAAATAGGATAAATAAAATAAAGTTGTATTAATAGTGATATTTTTATTGGTTTCAGTACTGCAGGTAGAATGCACTTGTACTGTATATAGGATTTTTTTAATCATACTGACTGAGAGTTAAATACAAAAAAAAGAAATTTAAATAAATGAATTCGAGGAAAATTGAAAAAACTGTAAGATTCAAAAAAGGAAAAAGAACAATTGCAATGTATACCCTTCTCTTCTTTTAGAACAGCAATTACAATTTAAAAAAAAAAAAAAAAGCGAGTCCCCACCCAACCCCTGTATTTGGTTTGATTATTTGAACTTAGTATGAAGCCACAAAACCACCAAAGGAAGGTATAAATAAATGGTCTGGAAGTATTGTAGTAAGCCTTTTTTTTTTTCTTCCTGCAATGACTCAAAAGTGTTTTAACTCTGGTCAAAAACCGTGTGTTCATTCAGGGCCCAGTTACTCACAGTAAGAGGCTGATTGAGAAAGCAGGTTTAGAAGGCCTTTGAGGCAGATCCTGCTTTATTATTCCCAAAACTTGACATCCTGCCATGCAGAGGGGATATTTTAAAAGCTTATTTTTCAGATGATGTTGTAGAGCATTCATTTGTGAGTAGTAGGGTTGCAGATTAATGTCTTTGTTAAATAAATGTCAGTGAGAAGGAGAAGACTACTGAGACTCCTCACCCCCTAAATGACTGATTCATTTTCACCACTCTCCTACATGAAGGAGAAAATACAAAAAGTTCATGCTGAGCAATCGCAGGTCTTGCAGCTCCCACATGCTGCCCCCGTCAATGCTGGAGCCCGATGTGCTGTTCAGTTTCTGAGGAGGTACATGTCAGCTGCCCGTTATAGGCACAGCGTAGCCACTTAGCACAGAGGTATAAATCCAGCTTTAGAAGTGGGGTCAGAGGGAGAGGGGGGGTAGAAAGTGGAGGTCAATGGAGCCCACTTCTCAGTGTTGCCCCAAGGCATCACTAGTGGGTTAATCCAGCCCTGCACCTGGTTCAGGGATTTGCACCAGCTATGTTCTACTCCCCTGTCAAAACCCAGGGCCATAAGCGCTGTTAGGCCTGGGTGTTCAGAGCTGCAGCTGTGAATGTTTTCCTAAAAGCCCCAGATCTCATTTAAAGAAAAAAAAAATTAAATATTGAAAAAGATAGTATGTAGTTGATCAAAATCATACGATACCATTCAAAAGTTTGGGGTGACTTAGAAATGTCCTTGTTTTTGAAAGAAAAGCAGTTTTTCTTCAATGAAAATAACATTTAATGAATCAGAAATCCAGTCTAGACATTGTTAATGTGGTAAATGACTATTCTAGCTGGAAACAGCTGATTTTTAATGGAATATCTACATAGAGGTACAGAGGAACATTTCCAGCAACCATCACTCCTGTGTTCTAATGCTACATTGTGTTAGCTAATGATGTTGAAAGGCTAATTGATGATTAGAAAACCCTTGTGCAATTATGTTAGCACATGAATAAAAGAGTGAGTTTTCATGGAAAACATGAAATTGTCTGGGTGACCGCAAACTTTTGAGCGCTCTGTAATTCTCACAGTCATTCAACACAGGGTATGCAATTCTTTTAAACAAGCATATCAAAGGCACATTTTACGTGTTTATAGTTGTATAAATCATCACACCATTGTGTGACGATACATAATTTGACCACCACTGGTCTAGTTGACCTGCACTAACTGTTAATTATTAATGTAGAACCCAGGCTGATAATAAGGAAAACAGTGGGAGGACCTTCCTTTGCACTAAAAATCTAATTGATTAGTCTTCAAGCCTAATTTGTTTCCTCTGAAGCATACGTATGAGGAGCATGCATCTCTGTAACTGATTGCAACATGTATTCCACACAGAGAGAGAGCTTGAAAGAGCAACAAGAGCCCAACGGAGGACGGGAAGCGGTGAACATACATGTTATTAGATCAGAGTCCACTGATTTCGCTGCAGCAAGAAGTTGCAATAGAATGCTGACTGATCTACATCAGTTGCCGCATTGAATATCGGCCTGCAGCTCACATCCAATAGTGTTGCTGTGTTGTGTGACTGTCAGCCTAAATGGGATAATGAGCACTGATGACTATTTAACAACTACAGGAGGTCATCATGCATTAATGATTTGCTTTTGTATAGTGTGATATTGGTATGTTGAAATAACTGGTCAAAGAATATTTTTTTAAAAAGGGATAAATAACATGTTTAGGATGTAACATTTCTATATAATGTGTATAATAAAACAATTAGTAGAATAATGTATACATTTAATCTGACTGCAGTTTCTCCCTCATCTTGTTAAGTGTAGTATTGTTGCCCTGTTTGGTGATGACTCCTTTATATTCTGCTGCTGACAGGGACATTTTTTGTGCCATACTGTCTTCTTTTCGACAATTTGTCTGTTAGGAGCTGCTTATGTACAAGACTGTTCAAGCCTGAATTGAGTTAACATGGACGACACACAGCAAATGGAATGACTTAAGTCTCAAGTATAAGTTGATGTTAATTCAAATTGGGCTTTTTCATTTAAGGGCAGATGTCACAAGCAGTGCTGAGGGAATACTCCCTATGACGGGAGAGAGGTGAGGAGATAAAGAGCTACCGAAGAAGTGAAGAAGAGGTATCAGATAAACAGATACAATATAGAGTCAACTCAGGTTCACAATAGAGGCAGAGGCTATGAGCTGACGGTTGCAATTAAGCATTTAACTACTTTATCGGATTCTTTATTTTAGGATTTTAATCCTGCTGCTAAAAAACAAAAATTGTAACAAATTTTAATGAAGCTCAGATTAAACGTATTTTGTGTGCTTTCATGTTGTCAGAACCAGCCAATCCACCTGACTGGATTCTTTCAGTGTTTCGCATCTTGTATTCATTTCAATCTGAAACAGCTTAAATATGGTACAGTCGTCTTGTGAAAGATGTTTGGCCTGGGCTGAGCCTCCAGTGATTCAGGATCCCAACATCGCCTCTGCTCCAGACTCCTCTGCACTCACTACATATGTACATATGTGTGGTTATTTATGCTCTTAACAGCTTCCGTAGTAGCAGTGTTAGCCTTGAATAGACACTGATAACTTGGCCCATTAGCGTTAGCCTCGACCAGGTTCCTCTGGGAGTACACAGTATGGAGGATGATTCTTCTTGTTCTACCGGCTCTGCCGCCCACAGCCTCGCTCTTTAGTGTTTACCTATATATTTTACTCTGACGGAAGGAACAAATTAATCAGCAAGTGCTCTCTGTAGCACTGAGCAAATGTGCTGTTTGTGACTAATGATAGTTTGAGGTTAATTTGTACACCTCCAAATGTGTCTCCTGTGGAATAAGAATGTGGGTGTGTATGTGTGGATGCTGCACACACACTTGCTTATGTTACATTTACTGCATTCCCTTGAGTTAAGAAAGTGCTGTTACTATGGAGGTATTAATGAATCACTTAGCCAGAAGTTACAGCTGCTTTAGCCCGTATAAATAGGTACTCCAGTCTGTTGTACATTTTAATGCACATCATTTGCTCTCTTTTTAATCTACTGCACAGTTGCAGGAAAACACATCAGGGTTCTTATCCCCCAGTATTAGGTAGAAAGTACTGACAATCAAGCATCAATTAGCTCCATGACTCAACATATGTGTATATGATGTAGTTTAGGAGAACGTGGCTTTTTTGGACAAAAGACAGAAGACTATACAAACACAAACAAATATAAAACTACATAAAGGTATGTATAAACTGAATGATTCCAGCATTAAAACTACTGACAGATGAAGTGAGCTTGGGTGCTGGCATTCATGTGGACATTACTTTAACATGAGCCACTTACCTAAACATTATTGCAGACCTCTACAGAAACTGCTCAGGAATGGCCAGAGTTGCATGACAAAGACCCCAAGGTGTTCATCAGATCTCTAAACTCTTGAGATCCCAACCCAGTTGAGCATCTGTTGTGTCAGAACAAGTTCAACTCACAGAGGCCCTACTCAACAACCCACAGAACCCAGAGGATCTACTGACAATGTCATGATGTCAGACACCATAGGACATCCCAGAAGTCCTATGTCCATGATCCAACACATTAGAGGTGTTTAGGTAACCCAAGAGGGATCTATGGGTCAGCCTGTGTCATTTCAGATAGCCATGCTACTCCACTGTTCAGAGTTCACTTATTTGTTATCTGGCACCAAAACACTTACAGGAACCTTCTGGTGTCCCAATAGCACCCTTGCTCAAAATTATGCACTTTTTCCATTTTGAATTGCCTATAATCACAAATATGGCCAGTTGTCTGTCACCTACTTTTATGGATGTAGTAGTTATATTTCTGGATATTGTCATACTGAATACTTGTAGTGGCTTCCCAGTGGTTTCTGTCTAAAGTGATACAGACTGACCCCTACACAATATTGGACAGTTTTAATATAGTGGCTGATCCCTGTATATAATTATAATCATAATATAATAATATCTTTTATTGATAAAAAGAGGTAGCCAGTTACTTTGTCATAGTATACAAACTTTATACAGTTGGACAAACAGTTAACCTGACTTTGTGCAAAGGTAACAAAGTCTATCTGAGCTTACCTCTTACTACCACATTAAACCTAATTTGTTTAAACAAAAAAAAGAAGCAAAGTTTTGTGATGTTATTTCACCAATATACATGAAGCTATTGCTTATTTCATCAAGTCCTGGCTTAGCTAAGCTAACTGGATGTAGACTGTCTAAATCTTTACTGTACAGACACTAGATTAGTATCCGTTTTCTCATCCACAGGCTGTATATAAAGTTGAACATAATGACCCTGACACCTATTTGGTTTGTGGACTACCCTTCTGAAAAGTCTTGAGTTTTACATTTGGTCATTGCCATATTGGTCTTTTAAATGATGTAATAAGTGAGGGGTGGATCTGACTGAAAGCTTGAGAAAACTACACATGGTGATGCAGTTGCAACCTGTCCATCACCGGGTAGCCCTATCCTAAGAAACATGCTGCTATGATGTCTATTTTATGCTAAATTAGACCATAATTTACTAAATTAGCATCATGCTGTTTTTATGAAGACTTCGAACTGGATGTTGAGACCATAGACTCATCAGGAAAATATTTACTGAGGTAATAAGCAAAGTGAGAAGTACAATACAATCAGTACAATCTGACTTCTTTTTCTAACCAGAGGAGTCACCCCCTGCTAATTTTGAAAAAAAATAGGCTTATGTCACTTCCACATTGGTTTCAGACCTGGAGGTTATGCCCATCTTCTATATACAGTCCATGTTCTCGTCTAGCGCTCTTCAAGAAAGTGAATAAACAAGTTAAGCCCTCACTGGAAAGTGCATCATTATGCAGGGTTTGCATTTTAATACATGGCAGCATCTAGCATTAGATCACTTCTTGTTGAAAGCGATGTCACACAGTGCTTTTCCATTATAGACCAGCACTAGATTTATGATGGTAGATACCAGCACCCAGCGTGACACATGGCTGAGCTCATTATTTAGGCAAACCTCCATTTAATAAGCATAAATCTGCATATGAATTAACGGAAACTTGAACTTGTATAACCTCATCATATATCACTTCTCCAGCAGTGTCTGACTGAATTTAGTCAGCCGGATGACATTATGTGTGCCTCTGTAACTGTCAGTGTAAACTGGTCATCATCATGTCATTTGATCTTGAATGGTATAGTGGGATGGTGTTAGAAGTCTGGAGGCGTTTTATTGCGACCCGGTGACGTAGAGCTACTGTACCAAAAAGTCACGCTGAGTGCATCTGTCGCAGAGTATAAGCGGATCAAGGGGACCGGCAGAGAAAGAAACACAAGTAAACATCTAAGTGTCTTGCTCTCATCGACAAAAGAAAGACAATCAAGAAACTTTATGAATGATTAGATTTTCCCCAAGAGCAATTCCAACCCAGATCGCTGAAACTAACCAGACGAGAATAAAGCGGTCTCGCGGTTGTCTCAGTAACATTTCCCACAGCTTTGTTGTCTTTCCAGACATTTTCCCCCAAAATGATTTTCCCCATTATAATGCACCCCTGGGTTCTGCTGTGGATTCAGTGTGTGAGATGTTTTC
Source organism: Amphiprion ocellaris (assembly GCF_022539595.1). Classification (NCBI taxonomy): domain Eukaryota; kingdom Metazoa; phylum Chordata; class Actinopteri; family Pomacentridae; genus Amphiprion; species Amphiprion ocellaris. The sequence goes on from NC_072772.1 coordinate 19,730,144, forward strand.
ATGTGTCCCCTGCCAAACGCTTGCTCTCCACTGAGCATGTTAACGACCACCCCAGATGGACTGCATCACTTCCTCTGAGCAGCCTGCCACCGCTCAAAGTGAGAGAAAGACGGGGAGACAGACAGTAAACTGGGAGAGAGAGAGAAGGCAGAACTTGCCAAGAAAAGGAGGAGCGAAGAGTAGTAGATTGTTCAACATTATTCCATTTTACATCACAACCCTGCTAGTTTTGATTAACATGCAGTATATGGCCAAAAAGTAAAATTTCCCAGCATTACACTGGCTATAACATGTAGTTGCTAAATACAACAAGCATCACTGGAAACAGTTTAAAATGAATTGTGTCCCAGACAAATAAGCGTCTATCTACAGATACCTTCCATATACACTATACATCAGGCATAACATTATGACCACCTGCCTAATACTGTGTTGGTCTCTTTTATGCTGCTAAAACGCCTCTGACCCAGCAGGGCATGGACACAGGACCTCTGGGGATGTCCTGTAGCACCAGGATGGTGGCAGTGAATTCTGTGGGTCATGTGGGTTGCAGGGTGGGACCTACCTAGATCAGGCTTATCCTGGTACATCCCACAGATGCTCAATAAGATTTTGATTTGGGGAGTGTGGAACCCAGGTGAACACCTTAGCTCTGTCATGTTCTCTGGGCCACTCCAGAAATGGCAACAATGTCTGAGCCACAACCTACACATTGAAAATTTCCCAGGTTTTGCAGAAGATTTGAATTGTGCGGTGAAGCCCAAACCACATCGTCATCATTTCGAGTAAACACCATCCTTTTCTTAATCCCACCCAAGACAACTGTTATTGGTTTGAAGAAGTACAAGCATGGAATACCATTGTTTTGCTGTGTTATTATCCGTCTTGTAAATTCTGATGATTTTATGTAATTTCTCTTATTTTGCTGCCTTTTATAGTACCGAGTAACTTGGATTTTGAATAGATCTCTCTATATACACATATATACATATAAATAATATATAAAGATTCTTATTCTTATTATTTATAATTACATTGTACTCAACACGTTTATTACTGGGATCAGGTAATGCAGTGACATTGCTAAAATGGAAACAGAATCGGCCAACACACAAGCAATCAGTCCTTTTTACAGGCTGTTAACAGTTCTACTTGGTCAACCAAACTAATTTGGAAGAGAAAATGAAGTCAGCACTTATTTTATTACATAAGCTGCCAACTGCACAAAGTTTATTTATCCTTTCATTGTAGCCTTTTAATCATGGCTGTATAATCCGGGGTGGGCGCAGCGGATACATCCCCCTCAATATTTAGAAAAGATACATTTGTCTCCCTCGATTACAACATGAAAGAAGCAGAGGACTTTGTTGTCTTTCAACATTGCTATAATACTCCTCATAGACAGAACAATACAGATACATGGAGGAAACGTACAAATTGATATATAAAAATTCACCAGACTGCAGGAAATGAAGCGTTTGAAGAAAAAGATTTCTTGAAGGACGACCTCAGATGCCACACTTAATGTGTCCCCTTCAGTGCTCAAAGAAAATGATTTTATGTTATAGAAAAATACAGATGGAAAAAAAAATCACAGTCAGTTATCAGACAATATAACGCATACACAAAAAAATAACAGTAGTGCAAAAAGAATCAAGTTGGCATCCCAGTAATCCCTTATATCCTGTTAACTAGCACTGTGTATCCTCCCTAAGATGTTTCACCTCTTATGTAAGCCAGAAACATTTATAGATTTGGCTGGCTTTTGCTTTGGACCGTATTTACCCTGGCAATCATATCTTCAAAGACAGCAGTGTGTATCATGAGTTTAAGCCACTCTGCACGCTCTGGCCTATGTGGGCTCTTCAAGTTTAGTAGAAAAAGCTTGGCTGCTACAATAAAACCTGTTACTGCCAGTCCAAACTGTGTTTTAGTAAGCCCTAGTGGCACGAGAGATTTATCCTCTAACAAACATAATTGTTGGGATTTTGGTCGAGGTTGTCTGAGCCAGGGAAAGCATCTCTGAAAGCGAGCTGTAGTGCAGCTACAAGCTACCCCTCATTGGAATTCAACTACAGAAACACTACAATTTTTCAGAAGCAACAAGCTGAACACACCGATCACATCAAAGAATGTCTAGTGTCAATGTGCCCCGATGGCCTACATGCACCGCTCATTTCCTCTAATCTTTCAACATACATTGCAGCAGGAGTACACTGTGGGTTTTAGTGGGTTTTTTTGGTGGACTTCACTTGCAGTTGGAGGTCAAAAGAATAGAGCAGATAACAGACTATATCAGCTGCAACTCTCCTAGCAGGTTCTACAGAGCTGGCTCAGAGACAGAGACTCACTACTGGGCTCCACAGTGGCTTGGTGGTTAACACTTTGATCTTGCAGCTAGAAGATTCCCGGTTCGTGTCCCCGTCTTCTGGGGATCTTTCTGCATGCAGTTTGCATGTTCTCCCTGTGCATGCATGGGTTTTCTCCAGGTTCTCCGGCTTCCTCCCTCAGTCCAAAAACATGCCCAAGTAACTCTAAATTGTCCGTAGATGTGAATACGAGTGTGATTGTCTCTATATGTAGGCCTATGGTAGACTGGTGACCTGTCCAGGGTGTCCCCTGTCTTCACCCTAAGTCAACTGGGATAAATTACAGGCCCCTGTGACCCTAATGAGGATTAAGTGGTGTATCGATAATGGAAGGATGGATGAAGACTCACTACTTTCAAGAAATCTATGGAAGAATTTTGTAAGGTCAAAGATGGTGGTTAGATGACACATATCCCACCTTGCTCCCCAAAAACAGACTGCTTTGTAACAGCAGAACAGGGAAACATGCAACCAGCTGTGCTGTAGCACTGACTCAAGCACAGTGTTGTAAAACTGTGTGCATATTAGAAGGGTAATCTGTCGAGGAAAATGCTTTATGAAATTTTTGGGGGGCAAAGTCACTAAATATTTCCATAGTTTTTTTTAGCAGATTTGAGTACAGCTGATGTACACCCGACATCAAGTCCGTCAGATCTCATAAGACCTCATGTCAGTCAGGAGACCAGCACCTAAGTTGAGACCACAAAGCCCATCTCACATGGACCACTGCTGGTCCCCCCCAGCCTCAGCCCCCACCGGGGAGGTCTGTAGATGGGGATGGGGTTGAGGATAGACCCAAGCAGCTGTGGACGGCTGCATAGCAGCCACAAGAAGAGCAACACAAGATCTACGGGTTTATTGTCAAAGTATGACAGCCTGTTTATGAGCCCCACAGGGAGTATGTGATCAAACTTTGTGTTTTTGTTACATGTATTCATGACTGTAGCTAATGTACGTAAGCAAAACTATTGAGCATTCAATAGAATAGAATGTGTCATAGTGCTGTTTATCAAGTGTCTATCACTATCACTTGGTATATATTGCGGTCGTTTTATTACTCTGGCCTAGAATTGACTGGTGATTTTGTATAGATGCAGTTTAAATGTAACTCTAACCACTGAAATTGCAGTTATGGTTCCATCCCATTCAGTCAGAGAGGAGCCTGGTCCTGCTCAGGGTATCACTGAGATGGCTGCAAAGTGGTGATACTTGCCTAAAATGACTTTGGCTGGGTCTGTTTTGGACAGGCTGATGCAACATATTGATCATTTCTTTAAGCTAAAATAAATGTAGCAATGTGGCATTTGGTCACTACTGCAGTGGACCAAATGCCACGCTACGGTGGAAACATGGTTCCATGACTTTGAACATTAGCTTGAGCATTGTTACATTTGGTAATGCTACTCTCCTGTACTGCTGCTTCCCAGCCATTTCTTTTATGAATGTAATGTCATCATAACTGAGAGATGATGGCAAAAATGATCCAACTTATCATTCATCATCATTATTATCCTGGCACAATGTAGAGTGAAACATCAAAATGTTTTATTATTCTCTGAAAGTGTTCACACACCTTGCACTCACACGTGCAAACATCCCTCTGGGGAACATCAGACAGTAAAAGTTAAGAGTGCAAGACGTGAGCCATCACTGAACAACACTGACTCCCAAATATTATGTTCCTGTACAGTTAAACTGTATTCTAATTTACATTTTGAAAGAAACATATTTTGTACATTAAAGATAAGGCTGTGATGTCACAGGAAAGGCTTCCAATATGAAGGAACTATAAAGTTTATATGAGGAGGAAGGGGAAGGAAGAGAGGATGGAGGAAGAAGTTAACAACAGGACCTTCTCCAAGGACACTAAAATTCACCCTGGCTGAAAAGAAGCAACAGTAAAATGATAAAATAAATAGCAAATATCTTGATTTGAAACATATTTGTGATACGCCACAAACAATCTCTGGTAGAGAATTAGTTTCCTTCAAAATAAATATACACCACTTTATCCTCTGTAGGGTCATGGGGAGTCTATCCCAGCTGACTTAGGGTGAAGGCAGGGGACACCCTGGACAGATCACCAGTCTATCACAGGGATACACATAGAAACACACAACCAATCCCACTCACATTCACAACTACAAACAATTTAGAATCACCAATTAACCTCAGTATGTCTTTGGACTGTGGGAGGAAGCCGGAGTACCCAGAGAAAGACCACATATGCACAGGGAGAACATGCAAACTCCATGCAGAAAGATCCCAGACCCAGGCCGGGATACGAACAGCGTTGATCTTCTAGCTGTGAAGCAACGGTGCTAACCGCTGATCCACTGTGCAGTCCTTCCCTCAAAATGTCATTCAGAATTTAGTTAGTTATATCAGAACATAATTTTTTGGAGACAGCACTGCACTGAACTACGGTCACCTCCACCTCCAGTAACCCCCACTGCTTCCAGCTATCAGGCCCACGGGGAAGCACAAAACATTGGCCATGCTCGCTCAGGAAACTCCCAGCCTTCGCCTGTGGGCCTCCAACCTTACTTTTCACTCTGATCTCCATGCCAGGATGCAGTTGGATGGTTGTCAAGGTGGAGGAGGGCCAGCCTCCAACTCCCTGCTCCTCTCTCCTGTCCCAGGAACTTTCTGGATGGATATCATCACCCAAACAACTCCCTCCTTCCCATCCTCCTTTTCACTGCCTCCCTCAATGCACACTCATATTTTACTTCTCACATGTGGGAAACCCCTCCACCTCTCACTCGGAACCCACATCTGCATTGGACCTGCTCTCCCCCGTTAGAGATGTGGTGTTTGTGGTTTGCTTTGTCGAAATCAATATGTGCAAACTGGAGACTAGATTGGATCATTTTGACATTTGGATCTGTGTGTATTTATGTGTTTTTGTTTTTTCTCCTTTCGGATGGCCCCTCCAGAAGGTCACAGGGAGATGTGGTTTCATGTTTAGTTTGGATGCAGTCTGACTGTGATTTGCACGGCTTCTGCTGCATCTCACATTGTTGTAACGTAATGAGATGTGAGCCGCAAGGTCAGTTTGCAAGCGCACGAATGTTTGTCTATTTTACATTGTGCACGGGGCTCTTTCTGTGTATTTTTCTTTGGTCTGCCTGTATTTTTATGTTTATGAGCATGTTTGCATTGCTTTCTCACTTTGTCTCCCTGTGCCCGTGCGTTTGTTTGTGAGTTTGTGCACTAGTGTTTGTGTGTGGTTGGTTGAGGTTGATGAGAAACCCAGTGTTTGGCAGGAGAGTCATTGTGGCTACTTCTCTGTTTATACGAGTTTCAAGCTTGGTCTTTGTGCAAAGCACACTGTCCTCCGCTGGCCTTACAAACAGCTGCACACACACACACACACACACACACACACACACACACACACACGCTTCTGCAGCTTTCATTTTCACATCATTCACTATTGTAAGAATCTGCTGTAAAACCTGACTTAAAAGCCAGTCAGATCAGGGTGAAGGAATTAGAATTAATCAATCTTGTAAAACCGCTTATGCTTCACTTGGCAGTGGGCCTTAGTCAGCAAATGACTCACTGCATTGTTTTTTTGATTCCACATAAGCTGTACTGAAAGACTGGAAACTATTTAACACTGGCTACATAATAAATTGCAGTTAACGTCTATAACTAATTAAGTAATGGTCAAGTCTGAGTTCAAGTTGTCTTGAATCAGAGTGACTCACAAGTCAAGATTTTATAGGCCTTGTTAGACTTATAGACAGTGATTTGGTTTAAGATGGATGATAGACCCATGAGTTGGGGTTTCAAAAAGAGAAAAAGAAAGAGTGAAAGAGAAGCTTATAAATAATGCTCTTTCTTTTAAGATACTTGGAACCGGAGCACAGGACTCAGAAACCAGATGGAGAATAAAAGCTGAAACAGTTTATTGTACAGGGGAATAGTTACTGGTTTTTTTCCAGGTAGTTGCTCAGGTGAAGAGGAGTGCAGAGGGCAACCAGGCAGTCAGCTGGCTGGCATGAGGTTGGACCACGTGGAGGAGGCTGGCTTGATTGGAAATCCCAGGGAGAAGCTGGTCCAAAATGATTGGGTCTTGTTGAGCATAAACTGGTGCTGGGCGACTTGTGAAGGCAGAGTCTAAAAAGACAGGAAGTGAACCTGAAGCACAGAGAATTACTTAAGAGTTGATGAAACAGAATGAAAGCAAGCTTTAGAGAGGGAGGAGTTTGGTTTTTTTAATTATTTTATTTATTTGGATGGGAAAGTGCATATTAATGACCATACAATCTCATAATAGGTTCCACAAGGTTGCAGTAAATACGCCGGGTTTAGCACAAGGTTAATTTCCATCCGCTGACAGTGGCGTTAGTACCACTAGGTCTGACAAAAAGTGCAGCGCTGGGGCAGATGCACTGACTGGTGGATGATTCTCATGTGTGCAGGTGGTTCAGTCCTGCACTACACCAAGACAAACACACACACAGTCAAACAAAATGCTTTCAAAGTGTCCCTAAATCTCAGTCAACTAGTCATAAATTAGATGGGGTGGGATTCATCTGACCAGTGACCGAGAACAATGGAGGAGAAGCTTGAACCCTGTTGTCAAAGGTTCGTATTTTAACCAAACCAATGGTATTTTCTGAAACCTAGCCAAGTAGTTTTGGTGCCCAAATCTAACTAAACAGCAAGTGAAAACAAAACTGTAGTATAACACCTGTTTATCATCCCAGTGTAGACTTTTTGGCTTTTTGAAATGGGAGAAGTTTCCTACAACATCATACTATTACCTTACTGGGAGAAAATATGTTTCTTTTTCAAAACACAACTGAGAATGCTCTTTAGTTGTGTAGAAATCTAACTTTTGAGAGACAGCGTTGCTTTGAAGCCGTTAAATTCAGTCTAACCACTGATACATCGTGATGAGGCCAGTAGCTTGTATTCTTTATTTGATACCTTCATATCTATTCAATCAATCATATGGCAGGAGTTTCAGTTAATGTTTATATCAAATATCAGAATGAAGAAAAATCATCTGTGACTTGGATAATTGCAGGATTGTTGGTGACAGACAGGCTGGTTTTGAGAATGTATGAAATCGCCTGAGATTTTTGTCATAACGTTGTCTAAAGTTCAATCAGAAAGGTGTAAAAACCAATGTTGAAAGGTGAGTTAAAACAGCAAATGAACATATGTACATCTCACATCTTACCCGTGTATTCTTGCTTCCTTTTATGACCACACTTTACTATCTGCCAATGTCAACTTCCGTCAGGATAATGAACCATGTCACAAAGCTTCGCTAACCCTAACCCAGCATAAATGTGCAGCTGACCGATCTGCAGAAATAACATGATGAAAGCATGTCGACATGGAGCAGAATCTCAAAGAAATACTTCCAACATCTCTTTGGATCCATGCCACCACTGCTGTTTTGTGAGGAAAGGGAGCCCCGACTCTCTATAGCAGGATGCTCCTAATGAAGCGCTTGGTTAGTGCCTAAATGACTGTACCACTGTGCTCCACCCTACTCTTCAAAAAAATGCTTCTTAGTATTCTATAAAGACCATAAACATGTAGTTTTTGGGTACTATCTTTACCGCTGCTCACACCTGATGGTGGAATCGACACTGTCTTCACACCAAAGTTCTTTTGGAGAATCCACTTGCCGCCTGGCAGCCATCGTGGTAAGACCTCTGGATCAAGATGAAGCTTGTTTTGCCTGAAAATTTGAAGCTATACTTCTGCCATTAATTTGCACAGTTTCGCAATACTCCAAATGCTTCAGTAGAACAGGATTGGCTTGATGGTTCCTGGTCTTATTGGGGAAGGGGTGATACATGCGTCAGACAACTGGGTTGTCTTATCCTCCTACAGATTTTTATTTAGGATTATTTAAGTAGTGAGTTACTACCTTTTAATGTCTCTCATCAGACTCACTGTCAGCAGCAGAAGTCTACAACTACTTGATCAGCTTCCATTTTGATCCTTTAGACTTTAAAATGTCTTTGTGTTTATTCTGACCAGTATTAATGCAAATCAAGAACTCTATCTGGTGTTATTTTTGCCAACTAACGGTAAATTAAACATATTTTTTTTCTTATGCATTTGGCTGCATTTTTAAAGGTTTAATCATCACATTTAATCAGCATTATACCTTTTTATACTTATTCATGGATGAACAAACATCATTAGTAGGATGTGTATAAATTTAATCATTTGTAGATGGAACAGGCCTACAGAGGCATTCAACTTTAGGGTACCATGAGCCCCCTCTAAATTTTTATTCTCCCTGTGGGTGTTAAATTAGATTTAATAGAACAATTTAAAAACCTGAGTCCCATTTCTGTACCTTTTAATTGATAGCTCAGTCTGACAGGGACACACAGACGCTCTTTTCTGTTGAGGCTGTCCAGTTCTTTCCAGAGTTTCATGATAACACTGTGGGCAGCAAAAGTGGAAGTTGTGTAGATCTTTGCTAACTGTGATGCTAACTGCAGTGTTAAGATGAACAATCTCAACTTTTTCCAATCTCAGCTCATGCTATTAAAACATTATGGCTTTAAAATATATATATATATATATATATATATATATATATATATATATATATATATATATATATATAAATTACTAAAAGCTTTAAAGTTTAAGGAGACATTAGTGTCTAAGCCCCAAGTAATTAACATCAGTGTTTGCTTGTTGTCTTTGTGTTGTGAATAATGACTTTTTTGCCCAAAAAAACACACCAGTGCTGAAACAAATTCTACAAAACAGGAGATGGACATGGAGAGATTTTTGTGAAGACTTAAGAATTAGATTAGATGCTGAGAATGTGAAAATTCTTTACTTGCTTCAAACACAACAGTGTTGCCTGCCCTGGAGGAGCAAGGCTTTAACCTAACATTTTCTTGCTCAGTATTGCTATAAAATACAGTAGTGAACAGAAAATAAACGTTCATAAAATCTCATCTTATGCATATCTTGAAGTTTTATATCCAGATCAACAGTAAATGGAATAAATTGGAAAACAAATAAACAGAGTCATCTGTAGATCTCATCTGTGTCACAGCTAAACTTGCAAGATGAATGTAAACTTTGGATGAGACACTATGGGATTCTGAAACTGTGCTCAATGAAGAGAAAAATAATAATGTATGATGTGATGTTTTTGCATTGGGACTAAAGGAGAAAACACAGTATGTTTTTTTCCACATCTTTGCTGCCAGAGTTCTAACTAACACCAGGAAACTGGATCATATTATACTGGTCCTCATGTCACTACACTGGTTTCCTGTTAGTCATAAGATAGAGTTCAAAATCTTACTCCTGATCTACAAAGCACTGAATGGTCTTGGACCAAAATATATCCGGGACTTATTAGCTCCATATGAAGCATCCAGAATCCTCAGGTCACCAGGGACAGATTTACTGTGTGTTCTAAAAAACAGAATCAAAATAGTAAAGCAGTATTCAACTATTATGATCCTCACCTGTGGAATAAACTTCCTAAACACCTGAGGTCTGTTCAAACTGTCGGCTCTTTTAAATTGGGCCTGGACACCATATTATTTACTGCAGCTTTCACTTAGATGCTCAATCTGTTTTCTTGACTTTTAATGCACTTTTCCACTTTAAAATCATCTTCATAATCTTGATTTTTAATGCACTTTTATGTTTTATTTCTCAGATTTTTATGTTTGATTTTAATGTGTACCTTTAAATCGTGTTTATAATTAAGTTTCTGAATGTATTTCTTTTCCACTATAAAGCACCTAGAATTGCCTTTTGTATGAATTGTGCTATACAAATAAATTTGTCTTGCCTTGCCTTGATTGCTCATAAATTCCAGCAGCTTTAAAGAGCCTATTACAATAACATATCTAACTTGTAGAGGAGGTTGACCTTTTTGAGACCTAGTTAGTGTTTGCAAATGTTCCTTCCAGGCTGCTCTTGGCTGGAAAAGTTCCACCAATCATACAGGCGGAGAGGTGAAGCTCAGCGGTTGCTTGTAGACCCTCTGCATTGTGGTTGGTCTGTATCACGGCCATGAAACTATAATAGATTGTCCCCATAAGTCTGTGTTGACTGAACTTTTGCTCTTGAGGTTCCTTCCTGAGAAATCTGGCATGAACGCGGCTCTTATGCTGTGTCTGGAGAGTGTCTGGTAATGCCGAATTACATTTTCACTTGACGTTCAAATCTGCCTCCAACATAGTCAAACAGATTTTTTCTTTCCCTCAGTGAAGCAGATTTCTGTCTGTCTCGTTCCTACTCTTAATATTTACAAGCTGTGAAAGTGCCAGTAAACACCTTGTCTTGATTGCTACTTTATCCCAACAATCCATTACTGACTGCGATGTTTTACTTACTAAGCTGCCTGTCACCTGCTTGGATTCACACGACCAAACTGATTTCCTTTTACATGACATCAAATGCATCAATGGCCACTTAAGCGCTTGACTTTGTTTAGGCTATGTTGATGCATCCTGAGTGTATTTACATCTGGATTTCATGTCATGTTTGTCTTTCAGTCTGCATGCAGTCCAAAACCAAAATAAACTGTTTTTCCGTCCCTGAGCAGTAACTGTCTCGTTCCAGGCTGAAAGTGCTGAAAGGAACATGTTGTACATCTTCTTTTTTGGCAGCTTTCTGCCACTATTTGGCCATCTCAACTAATTTTGCAGATTACACAAATATATGCTAGTTTGGACTGCTGGCAGTGGACATTTGAAAGCACTGTTTGTGTAAAAAAAGAAATAAATAATAAATCTCTGTTGTTTTTGGGCCAAATATTTAGATGTGGCCCTCGCTCTTATTTTGTTAAAGTGTCAAATAACCACTATGTCATGCTTTCTTGATATTTTGTGGCTGCTAAATGAACCCTGCTGTTACTACCTGTTTTATCCATTATTTATGTCAAAATATCCCCATAGAAGAACTACTGAGAGCCCTTATAATTTACCCTGAAGGCTAAGAGAAGCCTGCTGATTAAAGCTGAGCCCTCTACAGTTTAGTGCTGATTGTTTTGTGCTACTTCACTTTAAAAGCACGCAGCTGTAGTACCTATTTCAAATTATCAGTGACACAAACTGCCAAAGGCACACATTGTGTCCCAAATGAATGCAGAACAAATGAACTGATATTGCAGGTTCATAAATATTCCAGCACCAGTGTTGGACAGAAACATTATATGTCCATCAGCAGAGGGAGGGATGTTCGCTGACAGTTAGCTGTCGACTACATTTTATACTGATGCAGTGGAAATAAACTGTTTTTTTTAGTTCTAGTTTTATTACCATTGATGTGTCTAAAAATTTTAAAGCACTGATGTAAATGCACACCAAGAGTAATCTCACTGCTGAAATGAATACCCTCCTAAGACCTGAGCTTTAGTCGTATCTAATGTCTGATTATTATATTTATGCTATATTTCTATTGTTGTCATTGTTGCTGTTATTATTATTATTATTATTATTATTATTATTATTATTATTATTATTATTATTATTATTATTATTATTATTATTATTATTGTTATTATTATTGTTATTATTATTATTAACTACGCTTTTTGGGGGAAGAAAATGACATCCATATACAGTATAAATCAAAAGTTTAGGGTCACTTAGAAATGTCCATATTTCTTAAAGAAAGGCATTTTTTTCAATGAAGATAGCATTAAATTAATCAACAAGTCTAGACTTTGCTAATGTGGTAAATGACTATTCTAGCTGGAAATGGCAGATTTGTATTTTTTTAAGTTAATTTTTTGTCCTTTTCCCAGCTTTATTGACAGTCAACAGTGAGAGAGAGACCGGGAAGTAGGGAAAAGAATCAGGGGAGGATCTGCAGCACAGGGCCATGAGCTGGATTCAAACCCATGACCACTGCGTCGGGCTGCAACTATAGCCACAGTTTATGGGTCACACGCAGAATGTGTTGAGCTGCAGAGACATCCCAGAAATGGTTGATTTTGTTCTAATGGTAAATTGTTTTAGCTAATGGTGTTGAAAGGCTAATTGATGATTAGAAAACCCTTGTGAAATTATTTTAGCACATGAATTTAAGTGTGAGTTTTCATGGAAAACATTAAATAGTTTGGGTGACCATAAAACTTTTGAACGGTAGTGTATGTGGACGCTAGGTCTTAGGAGGATACTGGAGTCTATCAACAGTTTTAACTATTTCAAAATGCAAGAAAGTAAGGGTCATTCATCACAGCTCTTATCATCGGTTGTCATTCTTGTTCTCAGGGTGTGAAATACTGCCGTTTTATCAAAACCACTGGTGTCTCAGAGATACTTCTGGTTACATCATGACAACCTACATCAGTGTACAACACCAATGTACAAGTGTTTTTACAGCTTTAAGGCTACTCATAAGTATGTTAGAGTGGTATGGTAGAGATGATTAAAGTCATGGGACTTTGATGATGTCCTGTGCTGGACCGACTGTTTTTCTTCAGTTAGCTTCATTTGATTTTGTGACATAACTTTAATTTTCCCTCATTGGTTGGCAGAGGTGCAATGAATAATGAAAGCAGTCAACAAACACTGATGACCAAATTAGTTGCCAAAGGATTTCATTGTCAGTCAGTTGGTGATGTCTGTACACGGGTTTGTCGTGCTGACTCAGAATGCATTACTGCATTGCATTAAGGCCTTACTGGAGTTAAGTGTGTCACTACCTGATGTGAGCCGCTGCCAGACATAAGGATGAAGTTCACTGCTGACCTCAGCACAGGAGGCAAACTGGATGAATCAAAAATATATTCGTGGCTGCCACCAGCTTACTGTTTACTTGCAGCCTGCTGGGCCTAAGCCAACACAAAAAGTTCATTAAACTGATGTTACAGTATGGTTGAAAACAGATATAGTGATTGGAAGGCTCACCAGCAACATCCAACATCTGCTGCTCGACCGAGTCAACATGAGCCCAGCTTCAGGTCAGCAGAGTGCAGCCTGAGAGAGAGTTGGGGAGCAGAGCGGCTGAAAGCCCTGCTCCCCATGGTGCTGAGGCAGGAGAGCACTGAGGTGGATGGAGGAAGAGGCTCTGAGAGAGCGGGTGGAGGAGGCGATGAGAGGGAGATCAGATAGATAGGGAGGGGCAACTTTGTGAATTCTGGATTTGAGAGGGAGCCAGTGGAGCTGCTGCAGGACGGGGGTGATGTGATAAAATGAGGGGGTTTTGGAGATGATTCGAGCAGCTGAGTTTTGGACCAGTTGAAGCTTATGGAGGGATTTGTGAGGGAGACCAAACAGAAGAGAAGTACAGTAGTCAATGCGGGAAGTTACGAGGCTGTAAAGCTAACATTAAATGAATCAGAAATCCAGTCTAGACATTGTTAATGTGGTAAATGACTATTCTAGCTGGAAATAGCTGATTTTTAATGGAATATCTACATAGGGGTACAGAGGAACATTTCCAGCAACCATCACTCCTGTGTTCTAATGCTACATTGTGTTAACTAATGGTGTTGAAAGGCTAATTGATGATCAGAAAACCCTTGTGCAGTTATGTTAGCATATGAATAAAAGTGTGAGTTTTCATGGAAAACATGAAATTGCCTGGGTGACCCCAAACTTTTGAATAGTAGTGTATATGTAGCCCTGTCATAGACTGGTGATGTGTCCAGGTGTCTCCTGCCTTCACCCTAAGTCAGCTGGGATAGACTCCAGCCCCCAGTGACCCTAATGAGGATTGAGTGGTATATAGATAATGGATGGATAATCCAAATAGTCAGTTCTTCAATTTAATGATTAATAGATTACTCAATTATGAGTGAGGTTGTTGCAGTCATACTGTCTGGTTCAGCTTAAGCACCAAAACTACTTGGTGAAGTTTTGAAGAAGATCCCAGTTTGGTTTAAAATCCACCTTTTATCAACATTAAGCACATGTTAGAAGCCAAACTTCTCATTTCTTGTAAAGGGTCGATGGTGACGGCACCAGTAGAAAGAATGTGGCCATGGTCTCATCTGTTTCTGACCTCCACAGATGTTTATAGTTCTTTCAGACAAACCTACACATTAAGTATGTTTAAATGTGACGTCAGTGGGAGCTGAAAAAGTGGAAGTATTCGACTAGATGGGAGTGAGGCTGGACTCAACATACATCTATGTAATACCATTAACTGCTGCACTGCGCTGCATTAGTCCTGGATGGAGTCGTTATTTATATTATTAGTTCAACCTGTGATTTTTCTGCTGTGATAAATGCCTGCTGCATTAATCTCATTTCAGACATACAGCCAGGACGCCAGTCTGACGAGGACTGTCACTTTGAATTTGACACAAGCCTGAATTGTATGCTGTCAGATTAATGGAAGACTGCAGCAGCAGGATGCAGCCTTCAGAGCTGCTGTAATAATTCTACTATATCTGAGTCTTCATCTCTTATACACAAAGAAAATAAACTCTGATTTATTAACTATGAAGCACAGTAATACTCTGACTCACAGTTGTACCCTATATTTTCTCTGTTCATTCATGCCAGCTGCACGAATTAATGAACAAATCCAGAAAAACACTTTACAGTCAGCATCAGAGGGAACAGGAGTTGGACCAGAGTCTCAGTTTAACAGTCAGTCAATCAGTCAGGGCTTCTGCACTGCTGGACTTTATAATGTAGTAAAGTTGAACAATAAAACAGATGCAATAGTATCAGACTCTCTGTGAGAAACAGGAACGAACATCCCTGGAGCTCACAATGGTCATTAATTAAAGAGGAACACATTGGGACATTACAAACCTAATTCAATTGGCTCATGAACACATTAAGACCTGTGACAACTAGTGAGTTGATGGATTGATTGGAAATAATAGCAACTATTTCAATGATAAAAGTAATCGTTTAAGTAGTTTGTTACATAAAAGTGGCAAAAATGCAGTTTGGTATTGTTTGAATATAACATTTTCCTGTTTTGTTTTGTTTTTCTTTTACATCATAATAAAAGGAATATTTTTGGCAAGGTTTGGACTGTTTGTTGACTCTGACTAGGATGGACATTCTCTGACTCAAAATGGAAGCAGTTGACCTTGAAAAATAATAAACAGATTTATTGACATTCACTTAAGATAAATGTTATCTACAGACCTAAACACAAAACTCAAATTTTTACCAAACAGCACTAAACAAGTCAGCATACGATATCAGTGTAGTAATGTCACAAATTCCAAAGCTGTCAGTTCATTCACTGTGTTTAAAGATGGGGAACCTGGTGCCACCCATCCACCAGACAGGAAACATGTTTATTTTGGCTGTAAGTTGGACATTTTAACATGGGGGTCTGTGTGGATGAACTCAATTTTGAAGCCAGCTTCAAGTGGACATTCATGGAACTGCAGCTTTCAGCCCCAGAGGTTTCCACTTGTGTCCCTTTGTTCACATCTGAACAGGTAAAGTCCAGTTAAATGAATAACTTTTCCATCTACCATGCCATCTTCAATGCAATAATACCATAATTTTTTCATGATCATGAAGCTGAATATACTATCTTGCAGGCTGCACAGTGGCTTGGTGGTTATCAAGATCCTCGCATGGAGTTTGAAATGAATTAATGAATATTTCAGACATGTGAAGTTTTGTATAGTTTTGTTATTTTAAGTCACTTTTTCTTTATGCTACAAATCGATTTGGTCAAGCTTAGAAATCACCATGGTTTGTGTTAAAATGCACCCATACAAATGCTAACCCAATGAAGATGCAGTTGGTTTAGGTTGCTTGGTGACAACTTCTACCATAAGAATAATCCCAGAAAGATGCAGGAATCTCATAATTTTCTAGCATTTTTTTAAAATAATACTTGGTAGATTTTGCATAACACTACAGTCCTGTTGTCTTTCAATATGTGGAGTGAAGTTATGGAACGGTTTGGAGGTGGGGCTCAAGCAATGTTCAAGCACGACTCAGTTTAAAAAGCAGTACAAAGATATGGTTTTCACGAGGTACAGGGAAGCGCTTTGAATATTTGTTTCTTGATATCATTCATTTTCTATTTTTTCGTAAATATATATATAAATAACTATGGGAGTGGGGTACTGAGTGACTGATGGTGGAGATGGAGAAGGAGTAGAAGGAAATAAGCTTATGCCTCATCCAACTCCTTTTCGGATATCTTGGGTTATTATTTTTTACTTTGTTTTATTTGTTCATTTAGTTGTGTTTTATTTTATGTTGCTGTTGTTTTGGATATTTTGGCTTTTTTTCTCACGTCTAAAATATTCATTCATTCATTTATTCAAAATAGCATTTAAAAGTCTGTCAACTCATTCATGCCTGAGTAGCTGCCACTAAATAGCATCATCAATTAAACAGCATTTTCTATAGATTCTGAATTAGCAATGTATTTTCACTTGTTTGCTATTGTGCAAAGCTGGTTCAATAACGTTGGGTTATTTTTTTTTTTTAAAACAGAGGAAATGGGATAATTGGCAGTTGCACAATGCCTCAAAAGACATTCAGTGCAGGCTCTGAGTATTTACGCATAATGAAGCAATTGGACAGGTAAAGGTAATGTCAATAAAAAACGCTTGTTATTACTTAGACAGACACATCCTGTGATTAGTATTTATGCCAGCAGCTGCCAGCCAGTCAATCTGGGAGGCAGCTCAGTGCAGTTGGTCCACCGGCTGTTGTTACGGCTGGATATTGACAGAATGTTGTCTCTGAATAAAAGCTTCAGTGGCAAAATAAAACTTTAAAATCCATCCATGATGTTGCCTGTGATGGGAATTTCTCCCGTGCGATCATCACCTTTTAAACTCACCACTCTTTCTGTGCGTCTGCTGAATACTTCCTTACAGAACATGAATGTGGAACTCTCAGTCTGATTCCTAATTCACGATGTTAACCCTTTCATCACAATTTACTCATCGTGGCCTCATTTTTCACTGGAATATAGAGTCCTGCATCTCTATGGAAACAGCACAACCATGGCTGGAAGTAGAGGGAACTCAAAAAGGCCTTCTGTGGAGTATAATAGAGTGATAATGCCATAAATCATATTTAAAAAATTTTTTTTTTAAATATATAAGTTGAAATTCTTTGAATATCTATATAACAGAAATGAAACAAAATTGAATTATTATGTGCAACATTTTTTTCCCCAAAGTGCCCACAGGTGTTACAAACGCTGGAAAAAAAACAGGGCCTCCATATGCTATAACTTTTAATTTTACAGCCTCTATAAAGTAAGAGCTCTTTACAATACTTGGCACATCAGAATCAGCTTTATTGCCAAGTATGTGTACACATACAAGGAATCTGACTCTAGAAAGATATTTCATCACGCTAAATATATCTTCCAACAGCATGCTGAAAGCCTACTCCTCTGTATACCTTTTTTGCTGGATTTATTCAACTGATCATGTATGTTTTATTTTCCTCGTAATCTCTCTGGTCATCTCGTCTCTGATCTATGTAAACACAGTCTGCAGTTCACAAAATTTTTTAGAATTTTTGTAACGTAAATGTCACAGCCGAGTCCATTGTGGCTTCTCAGTTGCTTTGAGGAGCACAAAAGTTCTGTTGCAAACTGTTTTTCTTTTTGTTGTTAAATTAACTGTTGAATGATGCAGTAATTTTGATGAAATAACAAAATCTTAAGGTTAGATTTAGATAGTGTCTCTGACAGAACCATACCTCACACCTGATGTTTGAGCATTGTCAGAAAACTATAAAAAAAAAATCTGATGTTTCTCTCTGTTTTTCAAAATCAGAACGACAATCTGAAATACTTTACTGATCCCCGACAGGAGGATCTGGTTCTGATGAATGGTGTAGTAGTATCTGACATGAGATATATGTTATTTATACAGTAGTTTTGGAATGCCTGTGTAAGTTCTGGAAATGTTTAGGTAGGAGAGGTCCCTGCGCTTGGAACGTAATGGAATTATTGCACCTTGTATGGAGAAGTGGGGACCGGTCACTGATAAAAATATGATAAGAGAAGATTCCAGACACAAACTTATATAAGTGAGTTTTGAACTGAGATTCAGACAGAGACTTATTTAGCTCAGAGTCAGATCATGGTGCCTGATCCATGCTGGTCTTCTTTGCAATGAACATATTTTTATGCAAACAAACCGGTGTCAACCTAAGTTTTTTCATCATCTGCACATCATCAATGTCTGAAAAACAACAGTGTCATTTTAGGGATTTTTTTTTTTTTTTTTTTTTTTTCAGAAAACATCTCTGAAACCTGCCGGCAGGTTTTGGGGTTCAGAGGGTTAACATGCGGGAACACCAGTGGCTTGACGATCCTCAACCACCTCAAATCCCCTCCTGAGTCCTTATTAAAACGAGCCGCTTCGCTTCATGAAGCACTCGTGCGCTCAGTCATGTTCTGATCCCTCTGCTTCAGAAGCTGCTTCCTGCTCTTTCTAAAAGTCACCTTCCTCCTGCTGCACACACACCTGTTTGTAATTGGCTCTGATCAGACGACTAATGTGTTGCACCTGTGACGCTGGGCCACGCTCAGCCCTCCGGCCAATCAGGAGCCGGAGCTGTAAACGTCAGCCTGTGAGAGACGCGGCTTGTAAAAGTCGATTAGACATGAAAGAGGAGCTGGGCCCGATGCCGGCCCTTCAGGGGAGGATTTTGGAGAAAGGCTCTCAGTGCAGAACAGCTTGGATTTATTCCAGCAGTGAAAAAGATACCTAAGATGGGACAGATAAGAGTTCTGTTAGATGGATGTAGCTGAAAACACGATGCTCAGCTGATATAATATTTCATATCAGAGAGGTCATGTTTGTCTCTCTCTCTCTCTGAAGGGAACTTACAGATCCTATACATTATTTCTCTGTCCTCTCCTTCTTTGTGTGTGTCACAGGGGATTAACAGGTCTGAAGGAATGACAGCGTTGTGACAAGACTCGTCTTAGTCACTCTGTGATCAGTGCAGCGAGAAATAGACATAATACAGATAGTTTATCATCACACTTCAACAGAGCTTCACCCACACAGACAGATTTCTAAAAAAAAGGGAATGCCCCCCTGGATGAAACCAAATGATCATGTAGATTTCTGGCTCATTCCTCCTCCTCCCCTCTTCTTTTCTCTTCATCACATTCCTCCTCCCTCATTCCCTAACTCCCCCTCAGGACAGGTTCAGGGTGAGGGCAGCGTACAGAGGGAGAGGATGAAGAGATGGAAGATGTGAAGTATGGAAGGAGGTGCTGCAGCAGCAGCAGCAGCAGCTGTCCACTAATGAGGTGCCTTGCTCCTGCTATAAACCACTACCGACAGATATAGCCAGAGGACGGCCGCGCTGTGTACCAGTGTGTGTGTTTGTTTGCATCTGTGTGTATGTGGGAGGGTGTGTGTACGCGTGAGTGTGTGTGAATGCATCAACCGACAATAAGAAAGGAAAGCAGAAAGTGTTTGCCAAAATTCTGATCCTCTGTTGCAGTTCAAAGTTTATTTTGACCTTGGAAACAGAACTCTGCGTCCACTAACTTTTCCAGAGCTTTTTACCAGGTTTCACATCTTTAACTGTGATTTTTTTTTTCACTGATTATACTGAATTACAAGAGCAGATTTAGACCAGAGTTTAAGGTTAGACTCATCTTTTATGTATTTTTCAACAGCCGGCTTTGAGGGCACATTCAGACAGTTAATAAAAGTTATCTATGCTGAGTTGAAATTATGAGGAATCCGTAAATATCATAGTTATGCAGACTGATTTACTCAGCAGATTGATTGTGATGCTATTTCATGATCTTTCATCACTTATTTTTGGAGTCAAAGATGAATAAATGAAATGTAACGCAATATTTGTTGAGGACTCTCTCCAGGTGTTTTAGACTTAGACTTTGACTGACTTTATTAATCCCCAAAGGAAAGTTAAGTTGTTACAGCAGCATGAATATTCAGTAAAGGGATAAACAATAAAAGAACACAGAAAATCAGGGTATAAAGTGAAGATAAAATTAAATATACACTACCGTTCAAAAGTTTGGGATCACCCAGACTATTTCATGTTTTCCATGAAAACTCACACTTTCATTCATGTGCTAACATAATTGTACAAGGGTTTTCTAATCATCACTTAGCCTTTCAACACCATTAGCTAACACAATGTAGCATTAGAACACAGGAGTGATGGTTGCTGGAAATGTTCCTCTGTACCTCTATGTAGATATTCCATTAAAAATCAGCTGTTTCCAGCTAGAATAGTCATTTACCACATTAACAATGTCTACACTGGATTTATGATTCATTTAATGTTATCTTCATTGAAAAACACTACTTTTCTTTCAAAAATATGGACATTTCTAAGTGATCCCAAACTTTTGAATGGTAGTTAATATATAAATAATAAAGAGCAAATCAACAGAATATACAAGAGTGACAGAATGTGCAAATGACATGAGAAGGAACAGATAGTGTTCAGTATGTAAAGTAGTTTACCTTTTTAACATGTCCATTTGGTGTTTTTATAAGCTAAAAGACACATCGTGAATGAAATAAGCGGTCATTGCCATGTCTGAGCATTTCCATCTTAAATCTGCAGTGTACACAGAATCAGACATCCAGGGTTTCATACATTATAAGCCTGAGGAATCAGGAGATGAAGGTGGGGATCTCTGCATCATTATTCTTCATCAGAATCAGTTTGCAGTTCCAACATGTTTGGTTAAATCTCTCTAGGATTCTCTCTCTCAATTCTAGGCTGGTGGCAAAGACAGTTCTACTCCCAGCACTAACTGGAGGTTAGACAACCGTCCAGCTTCAATTGACGGGTGCCATCTGCTTTTATAGAGACGTTCAGAGACCAGTCACTCAGCTCCACCTGCAGCTCGTCTGCTGATTACGATGCACCACACCTGCTGCCAGCTTCACCATGAACACACCTAGGAGAGAGAGAGAGCAGGAAGCACTACCACAGTCCACAGCCTTAACCTGTGGCTGTGACAGTTTGACAGCATGTTTGAGCAGAGTCATAGGTGAGCTGGTGTGCTCGAGCTGCAGCAAGCATCAGATGGTGAGGAATAATGCAGAGACTAAATAGAGCTCCAACAGTGTAGAGTTACATCTATGTAATTTTAATTTTGATGAAAAAAGATTTTAGGCAGTTTTAGGGAGAGGGAGTTGAAAGGCCAAAAACCAAGTCGTTAATCTGTGGTATATATGATAGATTGAGGCTCAGATTTTTACATTCACACCAAGACAGTTTAAAAAATTGGTCTATTTTTAGCTTCAGAATGTTACTAACGTATCAGTAGTTGTCTTAATTATGCTTACGGTTCTTCCTGTTTTCTCTGTAAAGCACTTTAGATTGCCTTTGTATGTGAAAGGTTCATTATAAATGAATCTGCCTGTGCTAATACTATCTCTCTAAAAAGTCAATTAGACAGCTGGAGTGGATTCAGAGTGCTGCTGCCAAAATCCTCATTACGACCACCGGAGTGGTTCAGTTCCCTCCAGCTCTCACCTTTGCTCTGGTATCGTGTCTGTGAAAGGTTTTGTTTTAAAAATGTTGCTGTTGGTTGATAAAACACAAGATTACATTATGTTTTACTTCTGACGTGTATCATGGTATTAGTTATGAACCTCTCAGACTGCTCGGGACAGACATTCTTACCGTCCCCAGACTCAAAACTAAACACCAAAAAGCAGGAATCAGCTTTTATTCATCACATATGTAGAATGGGGTCCAGTCCCACTCTGTTGTAAAACTTTATTCAAGCAGTATTCAGTTATACTGTCTTCAAAACCGTTAGTCTTTTAATGTAATCTTTTATGCTTCATCTTAATGACATAATATGGTTGGTTTGCCTTTCAAAGGGAATTTGGTCATTCTAAAATGTATTTAAATTTGTTTGGCAAACTAACTTCTGGCCTGATTACTACCTTTTTTCTGGTGCTTTCAACCTCACCTCATAGTCTCCACCAGACAATGGAGATTTATTTGTTGAAAAATGAATTTTAGACATATTTTATAGTCATTAAAGACAACCATTGTGGTTTTAGGGTGATTAGTGAATGCAGCAAAATATCAAAATCTATTTTCACATTACATTAGGAAAATGTGGTGAAATAATTGAGAAAAACAACAATTACATGACGTATGGCACAAAATAAAAGCAAACAAGATAAAGTCTAACTTAACAACCATAATGAGTAATTTATATGAAAGTTGTGTTTGAGTCTGACTTGTTATTCTGGTTGTGTGCAGGTCTGTATAAATGGCAAAACAATCATGCCAGTGCTAACTAATTGATACTTTTATGGGAACATGTTGTTTGAAGTGTATTTGCATAAAACATAGCAGAAAATCTTAAAACGTCCTGGATGGTTGGATTGCAGTAACGTTGGCTAAGAATCTGAGTGTAAATGGGGGAGGGGTATTGCTATCATTATCTGACTAACAGTGAGCAGATGCAGAGACAGAGCATCCAGGGCAGAGAGCAGAGGCACTGTTCTGAGTATTTGTAGTTCCATTTCTTATCATTTTCTGGCAAAACTGCAGGCTAATAGAACACAGCTTGGAACAAAACATTTGGACCACTTGAAGTGCTTTTGATGTGACTTGCCAGAAGCCTGAATGGCTTTCAGAGCAGACCCGTGATTTCAAGGATACGATAAGGTTTGTTCTCCTTGTGCGTTCAACATTTAAACAGCTTCATTTTCCCAGGAATGCTCCTGATCAGAGGAGCAGAAACAAAGAGGTCTCACTGGGGACATCAATACAGAAACACCAAATTTAATTTCAAGTCTTTGCCCAACTGATGCTTATGAAACAAGAAAGGGTCAGATTTTCCTGACTTCACCGCTATGAAGAAATCCTCATTTTGCTCCAAAGAGTAGAAATAATAACTAATAAGAAGCTCATCTGTGCCTGTGTAAATAAAGTGAAACACAGGAGCTGATTCTGCATATTTCTCCCTCAAAAAGTGGAGAAAAAGCCCCAGACGGGAGGTGATGGAAGGCAGGACGGGAGAGCGAGGCAGACGGAGTAGAGGGGTGTATCTCACAGCACTAGGTGCATTGGAAATTTACAGCGTGTGGTCCCTCGCTCTAAACGCAGATATTAAAATCATTACCGCTGTGTGTTAGCATAAGCTTTCCTCTGCTCGAGCCAAAGGGCTGTGTTTTATAGCTCTTTTATTTAGTAATCCACAGCGGTTTCTATGAGGCACAGTTTTCCCTCCCTGTCTCCTGCTCTGACTGTGTTCCCTTTATCAAAGAAGCCCATTGTGTGCTTAATATTGAGCCTATAATCCAGTTATCAATCCTGGCACCAGGGGAAAACCACGTACAGTTAAATTCTGAAGGTCGGCTCACAGACAAATAGATTTAGTGACAATAAAGATAAAGGTTGGAAGAAATAATTCCCGAGAAGGAACCAAAGTCGCAGGCATTTACTGTATGTACAGTGCAAAAACACACCCATATGTACACACGCATACCCAGACACCTTGTCCTCAGTTTAACAGCCTTGTAAAAAGTATAAATAAAATGTGATGAATTTAAAGCCCTTATTGATGTGTGAGACGGTGGTCATCTGATATAAGCAGCAGTGCAGACTCGGGGAGAGAGCGGCTCTGTGTATCTGGCATTCCACTGCAGGGTAAACACTAAGTCACAGCTATGTTTTATGTCAAGCCAGATAAATTCATTACGTCTTATCACACGCTGAGGTTTCGAGGTCAGTAGCGGCGCATAAACCCACACGTACTCAGTGTTTATTATTGTGCACTTACATATTATTACACTCCTACGTTTTCATAACGCGCATACGGGGCAAAGGCCCAGGCTGAAATTCAGTGTTTATTAAATGGGCAGCTAGGAAGGAGTACGCATGGAAAACTCATTGCTGACATTCCCGGCACATAAACAGAAGTGAAGAGGCATGGCAGAGAGAGAGACAGGAGAAAGCAAAGCAGGAGAAAAGTGGTAAAAACATTAGGATCTTTTAAACCAAATTACGGGGAAAAAATGAAAGCAAATTATGTCTTTCAATAAGTGGTATCTAGCCATGTGGATCTGCTTTTTGTCAGACTTTTAGATGTCTCCAAAAAGTCTGTCTGCACTCCACACCATAATACAATAAAGAAATAGCCACTATAAAAGATGTTGATTATACAGAGTAGCAGGGCCTGGCATTGTGCACTGGCCAAACACCCGGACCAACCCTGTCGTTTGAGTGGCCTCACTGAACTTGAGTGGCACTTAACAATTCTTCCAGTTTAAACAAAAACATTCAAAGACATCATTTGTCTTTCCTATAATAAAAAATAAAGGTTTGGTTTAATAGGGAAATATCATTTGAGCTATGATAACTACTTGGTTACGGTTGTGGAACAATTGTCGTAATGGTAAAAAAAAAAAAAAGTTTTTTTTTTTTAAATCACCTGCACTCTTCTGTCTTATTCCATCCATCCATCATCTATACACTGCTTAATTCTCATCAGAGTGGCCTGATCCCAGTTTTATATAATCTGTGAGCAGTTGTGTCTTGACTTTTTATCATCCCAGCTCCTGGAATGTTCAAGAACATGGATCAAGGTTCTGGTTTGTGCTGGACTTTTCCAGGTAACAGTATCCATGTCCGTTGTCTAAAAACCTGATCATAATCAGGATACTCATGCACACATAAAAACGCTCACTGACATGACATTTTGACCTTAGTGGGTCTTCGTCAAACCTGAGACCTGAAGAAGACCATTCTCTACTGCATCACTGAAAAGAAACAGGAAGTGACCAACAGTCTCCCATTGCAAGTCTGACATTTTGTTGACCAAAGCAAGTCCAACCACCTGTGTCTGCTGATTTTTTGGCTTTCTATCAATGTGCCACCGTTTCCTCTTTTGGTCGTCATCGACATGAGTCTTTTTCTGTTATTCATTGAAAGCAAACATATGCTGGATTGTGGCATTTGTTGAAATAGCTTTTTCTTTCATAAATTCTTCTGGTTTTGATGCATTTGAGAAAGAAACCCAACAGCAAAGACTAAATTGTTGAGTTTAATCATCTTACCTTGCCAGGCCAATGTGACTGCAAATCAATCTGCAACACTTGACAAATATGAATACAGAAAGAGGAAATATCTTAAGACGTGACATTTGAAAATAACTGCACCCAAATCCAGCTGGAATTCAAAGTTTTATACATCAAAAACAGAATGAACCTGAGCTAAAACTCAACAGTTATTTAAGACCTCTTGGGGTCATATCTTTGAAAACATGTTGCTGTGAAATTTTTCAAAATGAAATTCCAAAGAAATTTTAATCATCACTTATAAAATTCTATTTCTTGATTCCAACTGCCACACCAGAACTACACTGATCAGCCACAACTTTAAAACCACCTACTGGTACAGGACATTGATCATCTCACTACAAGACTATACGTCTTACACTATACGTACATCAAAGATGGTAATAACTTCACATCACACATTGGTTCATGAACTGCTGTTCTAAAGCCTGGAGTTTAAAATTTGGCTGTTAAAAGTCTTGGTTTCTTGAAACCAGACAAAACAAGCACAGGATGGATCTTACTGAGAACTGAAGGACACTATGCATGCTAAAACAGTAGTGATATGTCAGTCACACAGTAACCACAAACTAAAACATACCATGCTTTCTTTTATCCGTTTTACTCTAAATAAGCCTATAATTTAGAAATTGAACACCATGCTATATGCAAAAAAAACCTTAAAACCGCCGATTGTGACCATAAACTCCTTGAAAAAATCTTTACTGAGGTAACAAATCAATTGAGAAGCAGATTTATTTTCCATACAGTTGGATTTTATACTGTAACCAGAGGCTTCGCCGCTAGTTGGAAGGGATGCAGGTTTAAGGCACTTCCAGACACAGAGGTTATGTCCATCTTTTAGATACAGTATGTTGTTACGGTGCAACATTCCACTGTGAAACCTTAGATCCTGAAATTAATGTGAATGTTACTTTAACATGTATCACCCACCCAAACAATGGCAATGACACTCCTTTACAGCAGAAGCAGAAGGAACAGCTCATGGAGCACGACAACGAGCCCAAGACACCGACCCAACCTCTTAACTCTTTACAATCCAGTTCAGTTAAGCATCCACAAGTTGTGCCAGAACAAGACCAGTTGGTTTTAATGTTGTGACTAATCTGCATATCTTCACACATGGATTTCTAATAAAGATAAAATATATGATTTCTGGGCTGCACAGTGGTGTGGTGGTTGGCACTTTTGTCTTGCAGCTAGAAGATCCCTGGTTTGCGTCCCAGCCTTCCCAGGATCTTTCTGTA
Source organism: Amphiprion ocellaris (assembly GCF_022539595.1). NCBI lineage: Eukaryota > Metazoa > Chordata > Actinopteri > Pomacentridae > Amphiprion > Amphiprion ocellaris. Next base: position 19,756,753 of record NC_072772.1, read on the forward strand.
TGGAGTTTCCATGTTCTCCCTGTTCATTCATGAGTTTTCTCCGGCTTTCTCTCACAGTCCAAAAACATGCTGAGGTTAATTGATGATTCGAAATGGTTCGTAGGTGTGAATGTGAGTGATTGTTTGTCTCTATATGTAGCCCTGTGTTAGACTGGTGACCTGTCCAGGCTGTCCACTGCTTTCACCCTAAGTCAGCTGGGATAGACTCCAGCCTCCCATGACCCTAATGAGGATTAAGTGTATAGATAATGGACAGATGGATGGATAAATAATTTCCAGAAAGTAGATTTTCTTTCCATCGTCCACAACGTATCTGTCTGCCACCTTTCACTTTGCTTCTGTTTTTTGCTACCCACAAATGTATGCTTCTGGTAAAGAGCAGTATCCAAGGCCATGGAAAAACCTTTCCTCTCTTACCATAACCATTAGCTTTATATAATTTACTTTACTGATCAAAGGAGTCTCCGTGCTTCCTTGACCCTTTGGCTTAATACAACCTTGTCTTTTCTGAGCTGAAACACTTTTGAGATTTGCTACATTGACGTAATGGATTCAGTCCTTGTAGTTTTAAGGCTGAAGAGAGGCATTGTGTATTCTGATGTACGGCATTATTTGTTTTGACTGGCTGTTGCATGTCATAATTACCCCTCAAATCCCACATTAAGACCTTCCCACAGTTGTTCAAACACGCACTTTATTGATTTAAACTCCTGTATAATTCCTCATTACCTTAAGTCTTGCTGCAGTTTTCCTTGTCTCGATTTCCCTTGCACACACCAACAACTTTCTTGGCCTAAAAATGCTCTTCTGTGGATAGAGGCTCCCTTGTGTACAGGATGGCTTTTCATCCGACTGTAGCAGATACCCTTGGCCCAGTTCATCTGCAGCTCATCACATGCTCGTCAATATGGCAGCCATGTAGGCCGTTTCACGTGTTGTTGAACATTAGTGGCTGCATCATTCACACAGCTGGTTGAAACAAGCCCCAAGCATCAGACTGTGAAGTCACGCTGTGGTAGCAGACTGAGAAATGCTTCTAACTCGTAAGCGTAGTCCACTGAAGGTGACGTCTTTGATGTATTCGTTTACTGCTAATTAGACATTATGTGTTTTGCTCTGCAGTGCATCAGTTACTGGAAGAGCTGAGTGTTATGGGGAGTAAAGCTGGCAGAGCTCTGAAGCTGGAATGGAAGAAAGAATAAAAAAAGGATTATTTGTGCTAGCGTGCATGATGGCATGATGTGTGTACGAGCTCCTCGATGCGTGTAGCTGTGTGTTTGGCGTGCTGCATTCTGCGGTTTGCAGCTCCGGTGACTGATGTCCCGTCCTTCCTGTCTGCCTGTGTGGATTGATGTGCCCGACTGCACTGCTCTCAAGGCCAGCTCTGCTCTCTCCTGCCTGACGCCTCCCTTAGCCCGGCTCAGCTCGCATTATCTCAATCTGACCCTCCCCAACCTTTGCGGACCCTCACCAGCCACCTCATTCAAACCTCGACCTCCTTGAGCCCAGCTGGGCCCGATTGTATTGCAGCTAGACTCAGCCCGGCAGCTCTACCGGTGGGGGAAGGAAGAGGGAGGCTGAACCTTGAGACCAGCAGATATACGAGCCCTAACCGCTTTTTCATTAAGCTGACTGTCATTATGAAAAAGCCCTTTCTTTTACCTTGTTTTCCTTCTCCGGCTTCTCTCTCCTCCTCCTCCTCCTCCTCCTCCTCCTCCTCCTCCTCCTCCGCCTCGTCTGTCTCCTCAATACTTTAACGTTCAAGGACATACCAGTAGTTTGAAGCTTTACTGTGGAGAGGCTGAAATGAAGGTTTGTTCTACTTTGTGTGTGTTTGTAGGGGGAAAAAAGGTGTACTCCAGGGGGTGGGGAGGTGGGGCAGGAGGGTCACGGAGCTCGAAGAGATAGATGATGAGAGAGGGATGGCTGTTGTGAGGTGATGACCTCAGTAGTGTGGAGATTTAGTGTATAAAAGCGACACGCTCTTCTGAGGAATGGAGTGGTGTGTATTTCAAGTGATTAGCACTCTTTCCACCACTGTGAAGGTAAACAGAATGTGTATTGTGTTGAAAAGCAGAGAACTCACTTCATACTTTGCTCTTTTCCCAATCTGCAAAAGCAGCCTTGATTCAGTTTTACTAAGTCTGTCATCCATGTTTCCATCTCCACGTTGATTTTTAGCTCCGAGTTCCGATTCAAAATCATGCACGTGTTGCATTCGCTTGATTTACTCAGCGATTTAATTGGACGTAATGACGGTTTGATGAAAACCACGCACAACACCAGCAGCAAGCACACACACATGCACGAACACCTCATTCCCTGGTCAGCTCCCTCTAAATTCACAACACATGTGAAGCAGACAATCCTCCTTGACATCTTTGACATAGCGCGGCTGTATAGCATTTTTATTTTTCTTCTGTCCCAAACAAAGCCCATAACTCAGCCACCTTTTTCCATCGTAAAGGCGGGGTGAAAGGAATGAAAGGCGAGTGGCTGTTTTACGGCGCAGAGTGGGATGTAAATCCTCCAGGCCGTCAAAGCAGGGGCGGCCGGGCTGCAGAACGCCCCCACGACTCTGGGGTACAACTCCAAACAAAAGATGGCTGCCTGCTTCAAGAACCATCAAGGACCCCCCGCAGGTACACCTTTTGTGAAAGGGCAGGTCACTCTTGCATGCGGTGCACCAGCATCTGCACTGCATGTGAATCTGTAGCAGCGAGTGGGAACAGAGCACAGAGAACATTATATCATCCTAATTCCTGCTTCAAGTACATCCTCTCTTCCTCTTCATTCCTGCATCTCCGCACTTCCCCTGCTAACTAGCCATGCTGGGTGACCATAAGTGCTGAGAGTGTGCTATGCTGACGAGCAGAGTGACTGTATTTATGGCTCTTTCATAGGTCCCGCATGAATTATACATGAGGTCTCATTGTGGCGCGCAGAGCAGCGCTGGATGTAAATCGATAGGTGTTCCACAAATGATATCTCCCCTAAGCAGCTCCCTCATCTCTCCCTCTTTCTTTCTGTGTCTCACTGTCATTTTACACCTCGTCCTGGGATAATAATGTTTACCAATCCAACATCACTCGTGCTTATAAAAACACATGTGAGCAAAACACAGGATTAGGGTGGCTTTGATGAATGTATTCATGTGTCGCTGGAACGGATAAACAGATGAATAAGTAAATTCTATTCATCGTCTTAAAGGAGAAGAAGGGAGCAAGCTGCTCTTTTTCTTTTCTTCTTCTATGAAAGCGTCTCTGAAAGGAGAGCAACTGATGTAATGGCTTGTAATAACAGCATGATCTCTGGATTACAACCAAGGCTAAAAGGTTTAATTTAGACACTAATTACTGTTATCACTCACATGATATCATTTCTAGAATTTTTTTTTTGTCTTTTTCTTGACAGGCCCCAACAGCTCCTGGCAGCTCCTGACATATTCCTTCTGATCCACAATCTTTGTTCACCTCACACACTTCTACACTTGCTTGCATCTTGTGTAACACTTGAAGCCATTTGTCCATTTCAAGGTAGCATCTGTCAAACTGTTCTGTTCGTCTTTGCTCACAGAAAAATTATGTATTCTCAGTGAAAAATTTGTGCAGCTGATGTGAAGGAGAGGACCACTGCTGTGGATTGTGGTCTGCCACTGCCTTTATACATTCTACCAAAATCATATTGTACATACTGTACATACTGTTTTAGAAATGCATTGAAAGGCACCCTGGTAGCTCAACAGGTTGAGCGGCGACCCGTAAACAGGGGCTATAATCCCCAACGCAGCAGTCATAGGTTTAAATCCAGCTCATGGCTCTTTGCTGCAGGTCCTTCCCCCATTCTTCTCCCCACTTTCCTGTCTCTCTCACTGCTGTCCTGTCAAGAAAAGGCCCAAAAAGTGTCTTTAAAAAGAGTAATGCATTGAAAATGTTACATTTTGTTGAAGATGAAGAGAAAATGTGGAATTATGCTACCAGTCCTGTTTTGATGCTATTCTTGGTTCCAGCCATGTCTCCCAGAAACTACATCCCTGTACTAATAAGATGTGTTTTTCAAATACATTTTCAAAGAAACATATTTTCTACCAGCAAAGTAACAGTACGACATAGTAGGAGAGGTTTCCGATTTCAAATAGCCACATAAGAGAAGTTTAACAGGTGGTGCTCAATAAGTCCAGCACAGGACTTTCACCCAAGAGACTGATCATCATTTCTTATGTGGGACCTTTATTTCGAGATTAAAGTATTGGTTTTTACCCGGTTTGGGAAAACATTATGATTTGGTAAAAACATTATTGTTTTCACAACATGTTTGATTTTCTGGGTTACCAGGATGGTACGTTCTGCCCCATCTAATATATAACTGGTTTGCTGAAAAGAGGAAACAGTTGGAAAGCAACCACAAACTAAGAACACAGAACACATGTATAGTATTTAATAATGCTATAATTGATCTAAGACTGCTTATAATCTGATATAAAGAGTGAATAAATCTGTTTCTGTAAATTCCTATGCAGATTGAATCCTGCATCCTGTAATATATTACAAATAAGCATATTCTGGAAGAAAATTTGTTTCTTTTAAAACTTAGTTGAGAATGCAAGGTAATTGTATAGGAGCATATTTTTTGGAGACAGGCCTGCTTGGTCATATGCTGTCATTGTTTTTAATGTATTCCTTATATTTTACATGCCACTTAGTAGTTTTTGTTTTGATTAAAATCTCCATTTCAGAAGAATGTACGCTACCGTTCAAAGGTTTGGGGTCACCCAGACAATTTCATGTTTTCCATGAAAACTCACCCTTTTATTCATGTGCTAACATAACTGCACAAGGGTTTTCTAATCATCAATTAGCCTTTCAACACCATTAGCTAACACAATGTAGCATTAGAACACAGGAGTGATGGTTGCTGGAAATGTTCCTCTGTACCCCTATGTAGATATTCCATTAAAAATCAGCTGTTTCCAGCTAGAATAGTCATTTACCACATTAACAATGTCTAGACTGGATTTCTGATTCATTTAATGTTATCTTCATTTTTTTTTTTAAATAGATTTTTTTTCAAAAATAAGCACATTTCTAAGTGACCTCAAACTTTTGAACGGTGGTGTAACTCTTGTAGATCGTGTAAATCTTCTTTGTATGGCATTCATGAAATAGTTCATACTACAATTTAAAAGTTATTTTCTGTCTTTCTTTCCTCCAGAATCTCTGATCTGTCGATCAATAAATCCTGAACTTTCACACAAAAATAAGCTTCAGCGACATGTGAATCCACTGTACTGGCTATGCTGGCCTTTGATGGACCAGAGAGCTGCAAATTCCAAAATAAAGGTCATTATGTTCATTTTAACAGTTTACATACTGCATGTGTGGAGAGGTTTATGGAGCGTGGCTTAGTTGCAGCAAACCACATAAATAAATCTTGTAAAATTAATGTTTCACCTGTTCACAGGCAGGTTGTGAAACTGGTGAGTGTACTGTAGTGTTATCAAGCGTATCAACCATGTCCACAGGAGGCATACAGGAAATTCACAGGAGGAGATATGTTGCTTGGATGCTTGACATTTTACTGTTTACACAGTTAGCAAGTTTGTCATTACACAAATGTACTTGTTCACATTCTGAAAAATAATAAGAGGATGTACAATGATTGAATTTTAAATGGATATTGTTGGATTCCCTAACTACATTGGCATTAAAGAAGTGTTTTGAATTTAGAAATTGAAATTACAAAACAGCTAGAAACTTAAACAACACTGTAGGCAACATTGACTCTGTGAATCTGTAAATGTCGAGGCTGAGTAAAATTATCAGTACATTTGAATTTGAAAGTAATCTTTCCTACTATGCTTTCTGCCTCACATGCTTTCTGGTCAATCATTCTATGAGCTCTGTAAATGGAAACTTCTTTCCCCCTTCACCCCCATTAGCCTCCTGTGCTTGTTTTTGAAATTGCAGCAGTGTTTATGAGTATTTGTTGCCAGCACACAAAGAGGCTCAGTAAGGGATCGCTGACACATCTGTTTCAGAGGTCAGAAAGGTCCTGACCTGCAAGCGAAGGGGCAGAGGAAGTGTGTATCCGTCAGTTTAGTGCCTCAAACCAAACCTCTGCCCACACAACCGCTGTTTACTCTTCCTGGGTTCGTTTTCCTCAGTAGGATCGAGTCAGACTTTATTTTTTACATGTTTTATTTTCCGTGTAGTGCCCGTGGTTTGCCTTCTTTATTTTGCTTTCTTTTGTTTAAGGCGGCTTTTTTATGCCTCTGCCTCTGTCGTGTATTTCTGGTCACACACACACACACACACACACACACACACACACACACACACACACACACACACACACACACACACACACACACACACACACACACTCCTTTTGAACCCCACTTTCAGCGTTCTCACAGAGGCGAGTTGTCTTAATCCACCTGGCTTTGGCTCTCAACTTCCCAAATGCCGACATGAGAGCTGGTCATAACTCATCACACACACACACTTCGTCGAGCACACAAACACACAGAGTCACACAGCAGCCAGTACTCCAGAGCCTTTCTTTGGTGAGCCATCGGCGCCGTATTACATTAAAGGTCAGTTACTGAGTTTCCATTTTAGCTTCGCCTTCTGCCGGTAGCTCGCTGTGAGCTAAATAAATTGGAGGATTGTCTGTCAGGCCGCCTATTTGATTTTCTTGGATGGCTGGGAAGGTTTGGCTCAGAGGTGACCACCTCTCCCATCCTGATTGCATTTTAATGCTTGGCAGCGGTGGAATGTAACTGAGTACATTTTCTGAAGTTAGCATTGCTCTTAGATAAATGTACTTTACTTTATGCTTCCACTTCACCACATTCCAGAAAGAAAAATAATGTACTTTTTAATGGACCACTTTAATTTGATAACTTTAGTTATGACTTACTTTACTAATGAAAGAATTTTGCAAACCAAGTGTAAAAAATACTTATAAAATATAATTACTCAGCTGTATACACAAGCAGAGCTGAAATGATTAATTAATACATTGATTAGCTGACTGATAAAAAAAATGTACTATTTTAGAATCATGTTTCTCTTTTTTTATACAAAATATTCTATATTTCATGAGCCTATGTATTCCAACATGAGAATTTGCTGCCTTTTCTTGTACTTTTCACTCCACAAAGGAACACGGCGGAGTCATGTGACGATCAGCGTGCGTTTGTCTGTTAATCTGTCTGTCTGTCTGTGTGCAACATTACTCAAAAACTGACTAACAGATTTGGATGAAGTTTTCAGGGAAGGTCAGAAATGATACAAGGACCAAGTGATTAGATTTTGGCAGTGATGCAGCTTATAGTCTGGATCCACGGATTTGTTAAAGATTTCTGTATCATTGCGAGATTGCAGCACGTCGTCACTGTAACTATGGCAACAAGTGAACGATACATCAGCTGCCTGCTGACGATTGCATGATTGTGATTCTACCACAAATCCACTGTTGCAGACTCACCGGGTCTTATCCATTGGAAATCAGACAGGGAACAATTGATTAAATTGTGAGGGTGTTTCCGCGTCCCATCAATTCCTGCCGCCCGCGACATATTTAGGTCACGTGATTCGGTATCTGTACATAATGTACACATGCATAACACACCTCTTTTGTTTGAGGGTACATTTATATTAAATGGCCACATTCTATGTTGCCGTGATTTCTACCACAGATTTTTTCAAGATTTCAGCCGTCGGAAATGATACAATGACTGAGCAGCCTTGGTGTATTACTGCGCTCTCTGACTGCTTTTCTTGTTTGAATAGTGTTCATTTACTGAGGCGAATTTTAAAGTTTTCACTGTTGCTTTAATAAAAACAAGCTTCAGAATGTTGTGGGTTTAGGTTTTAAGTAACTGTTGATGACATTTCACATCAAATAATTCCCAGATTGAGCCTTTTTTTTTTTTTTTTAAAAACTCATTAGCTGGGGCCCAATGCAAAATAGTTAAAATCTTCTGAACCTCAACCAACTACAACAGTACAATGCTTTTTACTGGCATTTACATTAATGCGTTAGCAATTCAGTTTAAGAAAATCTAGCAGAACAACAGTCCCAGTCATAATTTTCCTGCCTTGAATCATTTGAAAACTTTAGTTATATTTTCGTCATCATGCTAACATACTTGGGAAGCATTTTCAGTGAAGGGCTGGTATTTGTCATCCAGTATTTTAAGAATCTAAGTACGTCCTCTAACACTGTTGCCTGAAATGTGGAAAGTGTCATTTTGGACAGCAGCCCAGCTTTTAAAATGCAATCGTGTTGATATAAAACATGGATGTGAGGAATTGTGTGGGTCATTGATTGTATGTAAAGACAGATGAACCCTTCCTGTCACCCAAGGTTTCCTAAAGAGCAGTTTTAAAGCTGAGTGTGATGATTCTGGCTTCCGTTGGCTTGGCAGTGCATGACTCTTCCTAATACCTGGCTAATACAAAAAATAGTAAATAGGCAGGGCATTAGTGGAAATAAGGCAGGTCGAAAAACCCTCTCTTGGCCATGAACTGTCTAGTTAAAGCACCCAACTGTCAATGAAAGTAGCCATACCATTAATTATGCTATTTAAGCAATGATACAATTTTAAAAGGTGAGTTATATTAAAATTCAAACCTTGTAAATTTGTCATGAATGGGAAAATAAGCCATGAAGCTCAAAACAGTGGTTTGTACCAGGCTGTAAAAATTTTTATTCCTGTAGTAAAATTGGTGCATTTTAACATGGCGGTTGATGGAGATTGACTTCTTTTTGGAACCAGCCTCAAGAGGGCATTTGAAGAACTGCATTTTCTGTTTTTTCAGCACTGCAGGTTGCCACTGGATGTGGGTTTATGTTTGTGTTCTGGATTAGTCCCATATTTCAAAGCTAACTCCTGGTTACACATGAGCCGGTCTAAACAGCAACAGAATATTCTTTGCATAATGTTACCACAAACACTGACAGCTTCATTGTTGAGGTACAGTATTAGTTCTTAAACCATCTGGCTGTTGTGCCCCTCAAGCAAAACTGCAGAGAAAGAAGTCAGAGGTCTATTTTTATGTGAACTGAATTCCACACAGTGAGCACACCATCTTCTTCTCTTTCTCCCTCTACTCACTGTTGTCCCCAATGGATACGTTAATCTCCTCTGTTTCAGGGACTGAGTTACCCCTGCAGACACTTTATTTAGACTAGTGAGAGAGAAAGAGAGAATAAGCAGAGGCGGTGGTGAGAGAAGAGGGGATTGCTGGGGAGGAAAGAGCACAAGGCACTGGAAAAAAGCAAAAGATTCATCATACAGATGAATGTATGTAGTTTCCGGCTTAAAAAATGTTCAAATGTCAACTTTTTAACAGCTAAAGAAAAACATGTCTGATTTAGTTGAGTGTATCCGACGTGGATACAAAGCTGGAGGGTCATAGACTGTTGTTGACCCACAGAGGAGCTGCATAATCCTTCAAATAAAATGAAAACTGAAAATCAACAGAGCCTCGGTTACAAGGTTTTTGCAGGACAACAGAACCATGAACACATCTGATCAGGCATCAACAGGTTCACTCAGCTGTAGATCCATTCATTTATGCAGCTATTCATAAAAGCGAGCAGCAGGCTGCTGCACCTGCTGAACATAACTCTGATCATGAGTTTGAAAGTCATTATTGTAGCCATGTTTATACTAAACTCACCACTTAGTCCAGTCCTACAATTACTCTAGACCTGTGCATGAATACACTGCCCTTTGTGATAAAATGGAATAGAAAAAGATTAACTAGTGACAGAAATAAAGATTACTCACAGCAGACTGTTGGCAAATCCCTTAGGAACAGTTGTTCTTTAACTTACACAAACATGGACAATAATAGTTTTAATGCAACGTTCTGCTGGGAAACCGTGAGTCTTGACATTCATGTGAATGTTTGACATGCACAACCCACCTAAACATTGCAGGTCAAGCAACCACCCCATGGCAACAGCAGTCCTTGATGCCAGTTTCCACCCTCAGCAGGACAATGCACCCCGACATGCTGCAAAAACTGCTCAAGAGTGGCCCGGGGAACACGACAGAGCTAAAGTGTGCACCTGGGTCCCACACTCCCCAGATCCAAATCTTATTGAGCATCTGTGGGATGTTCCAGGATCAGCCTGATCTAGGTAGGTCCCACCCTGCAACCCACAGGACCCACAGACTTCACTGCCACCATCCTGGTGCTACAGGACATCCCCAGAGGTCCTGTGTCCATGCCCCACTGGGTCAGAGGAGTTTTAGCAGCATAAAGGAGACCAACACAATATTAGGCAGGTGCTCATAATGTTCTACCTGATCGGTGTATGTTAAGCAGCAAATGAACAGTTGGTTCTTGAAGTTGATGTGTTGGAAGCAGCAAAACAAGCAAATGTAAGAATCTGAGTGACTCTGATGAGGGCAAATTGTGATGATTAGACAACTGGATCAGAGCATCTCCAAAACAGGTCTTGTTGGTTGCAGTGGTTAGCACCTCCTAAAAGTGGTTTCAGGAAGGAGCTGGAGATAAGGACAAGGTTGACTGATGCCCAAGTCTACCCACAGAAGGCCTACTCTAGCAGAAATGACTGAAAACATAAGGCTGACTACAAACAGTGCATTGCATCATGTTGAGTCAGCCAGCTGAGCCGTCTACTGCCAAAAATGCCTCCAATGAGATTGTGAGCATCAGAACTAACCATGAAGCAATGGAAGAAGGTGGCCTGACTGGATGAATCCCGTTGTCTTGTACATTATGCGGACAGCTGGGCGTGTTGTTTACCTGGTGAAGAAATAGCATGAGGATGCAATATGGGAAGAAGGCAAGCTGGCCGAGGCAGTGTGATACTCTGGGAAATATTCCGCTGGGAAACCTTGGGTCCTGCCATGGCTGTGGATGTTACTTTGACACATATCACCTACAACATTAATGCACATCCCTTCATGGGAATGATATTCCCTGATGGCAAGTGACCCTTTTCAGCAAGATACTGCTCTCTTCCACATTGCAAACAATATTCAAGAATAATTTGAGAACCATGACACAGTTCAAAGTCTTGACTTGACCTCCAGATTTCCGTGCAATTGAGTATCTATGGAATGTGCTGGAATATCAAGTCCAGTCTACAGACGAGCCACCTCATTTGTTCCAGGAGTTAAAGGATCTGCTGCCAGTGTTTTACTGCCTGATAGCACAGGATGTGGTCAGAGCTGTTTTGGCGGCACGAGGAGCACCAACACAATATCAGACAGGTGGTATTAAGTTGTGACAGATCAGTACATCTCATAAACTTAAAAAAACAGATATGTGTGCACTCACCTTAAAGTGTGACTGGCTGTATCACACCTAAGTATGGAAATAAATAGTACAAAAATGTGAAGAGAAGTCTGGGGAAAATTTCCATCTTGGCAAAAACCTTCTGCTGAAGTTAACAGTTCAAAGTTTCTGTTACAAGAAACCAAGTGGTGCCAGCAGAAAATCCCATCTCAAGTGAACGCGGCATAAATCCTGGTGTAAATAGGGAAAGTTTTCCCTGGCTCTGCTATGATTAGTCCCGCTCATATTTCACTATTCTGCCCTGACAACGGTACCAAAAGGAATCACTTACAACTGCTCAGGAAGGTGTAAATTTTAAGGGATATCCTACCTCTGTGTTGTGACCAACTTGTGCAGTGCGGCCCGGTTTTTGCTAACAAAGCTGCATTTGAACTTACAAATAGCTGACGCAACAGTCTGCAGTCTGCTGTTAAGTGTATGTGTTTTTGTACGTCTGGTGGAGGTTAGACAGCAGCTGAGTGTAAGTCAGTGTAAAGGTCCTTCAGTCTGGAGAGATGAAGTATCTGACTTCAATTAATTAGCCTCTACTTAACCGTATGAATATATCTATACTTTTTCTTCTTTCCTTCCCCCCTGGTACTCCTCAGGTCTTTCTCCACTCTTTGAAATCTAAACCTTGCCACCACATTTCGCTGCAGAGCTGCAGTTGACTCCTCTGTTCTCTTAGTAATATCACCAATCCTCCTGAGACAGAGCGCGCCTGTTGGACGAGAACGAAATTTAAGTTATTGGACCTGTGCTATTTGTTAAGAAAGGTTTCTTGACCCAGTTTAATTGCCAATTAATGAGAGGAAAACTTTGGTTTCCATGGTAATAGTCTAGCCATAAGGTCCCTAGATAGGTCCATTGACCTGCAGTAATGATGGTAAAGATACAGCAATTAGAGTTATTAATAGGTAGAGGATACAGAGCTGAGCTGAAAATAAAGGTTACCGTCCTGGTAACCAAAATTTAACTGTCCAGGGAATCGTAGATTACTGTCACTTGGAATGCTTTGTGTTCTTATATTTCCAGGTTGACTTGTCTTGTTGTCCAACCCCTGCCATCTTTGCTGTTAGCCCTTTATAGCTTCTTAATGGACTGTAAGAGTAGTGTCATGGGTTCAAAAAGCACTAGCAGGCCAACCGGTGAGCCTAAGCACGAACCACTTCATTCAATTAGCCCAGCTGTAATCTTATTATGACGAGGCCCTGTCTCCATCAGTACATGCTGTGCGGTCTCAGTGAATTGAAGTCAAATTTATAAGTAAAAAAATCCACACACTAAAGAGCTCATGTAATGTGCAGTCACTGTTGGGATTCAAGGGCAAACATGAAACTGAAAAGGTAACACTGTGCTAAGCCTTACACAAGCACTCCCTCGCTGGAAATACACAGACACTCCCCCAATGCACACACCTTAACTACTCAAAAGGCTTGCTATTTTAAACTTTTATACCCACAAGCACATTTTCTCACAAACATACACAAACACACTGTGCTTCATTCCTGCACATATATTTTTACAGAGTCTCCTGGGCTGATTATACATGCACACACACACACACACACACACACACACACAGAGAGAGAGAGAGAGAGAGAGAGACGCACACACGCTGCAGCCGACTGGCCAGTCAGCCTTAGTTGTTTTTGGACTCAGGAGTCTAGTTAGCAAAGGCTAGTATCAATCATTTAGCCGGTGGAGAGCAGCTCAGTCGATGGGGTCGTGTATGGGTGAAGAACTCAGACCGGCCCCAGAATCCCTCACTCCGAGGGGGGGCGGTGCAGGAGCCAGGACAGTGGGGGCTGGAGCTCAAAGATTGAATGATGTCTTAAATAGGATGTGAGGAGGCAAGCTGAGCGAGGCTGGATGAGAGAACTGTAAATAAATATGCAGGCAAATACCAGCGCACCAGCAGCCCGCCTTATTATACAGCCTTACTGAGTACTCCATTTTCACTGTCCAAAGAACACATGCTGAGCTTTGTTATTTCTGAAAAACATACTCCTGCTTCACATCACATTATATCACTCTGTGTGATCTCTATCTACTTCAGCTGTTTCTGTTGATTTCTAATCAGCAAGAAAAAAGAAAATACCATAGCAGCTCAGTCGGTCATTAATCCTCTCATTTCTTAGGATTATTTGAGATGACTGAGGGACTGCAGCCAATCTCAGCATGCATCAGGCAGCTTTGATAGGTCATACTGTACCTTCAGGCTATTTAGAGCCTGAAGTTAATCTAACTTGCTTGTTCTGGGACTGGGAAAACCCAGGGAGAATCCAAATGCCAGTAACATGAAGAGGTACCCACACTGGTGAGTGCTCCATTAAAAGATTTGTTGGTAATGATTCAACAAAGACAACTTCCTCCCTCAGGTAAAACTTTTTGCTTGAGGCGCTGTAGCTGAACCTGAGCATCAGTTCACATGAGATCAATCGAACTGATTTAACATGCACCCTAATTAATATGTGGAAAGACTAATCTAGTTTAAGCTTAATTAGTACATAGCACATGCTGTACACAAAGGAGGTTCATAATGGCTGAGAGAACCTGCCTTTAGCCCTTTTCAGACATGGGATATGTGACACTGTTGCTTCATCAGTCTGTTAAAGTCATGTCATTCTGTCATTTAGACATAGGCTACTTTCACATTCATCTTCCTCATGGCTTCATCCAGACAGCAGTGACTCAGCTCAGGCCTCACCCTGAGAACAACCACTATGTAACGTACAATTTAACTGCAGCTTATAAACTGTGTGTCTAAGTGGGACAACTAACCTGTTTGAAATGAAAAAAATATAGTCACACTGTGAATTGCCGTTAGGTCCTGATCAATCCTATTATTAAATAATGAACTTACTAGGACTGCTGTTCTATTGCTCCATGTGCCTGAATGCAGATGTATGGATTCTACTGCTGCAGGTATCTAACAAACTCAGAATAAATACTCAAATAAACAGCTGGAAGCAACAAACTAAACTTCAGCTCCTGTTAACACTCTGTCAAAAAGAAAGAAAGGCCAGGACTGCACTCATTATTGATGCGTATCTGAGATGTTAATCTGTTTTTATTGCACTAAAGTTTTATTTTTGTATGGACATTTCAGTTTGTAATAGATGTGAAATTGCAGAATGAAGTGAATGAGAAGAATGTTCTGTTATTTTGGCAGCAAACGGTGTCTTTTAAGCTCTCTGTGATGTTCTTGGCCCAATATTAGTGTTGAATGTTGAAAAAGCCCTCCCTAAATCACTTCTCACAACTCTAAGTACATGGTGTGTGCATGTCTATCTGTTTATGCGACAGCAAATATTTTAGACTTGTGCTGTGTTGAAAGTTACACAAAAATGTCACCAGGTCTGACCTTTAAGATTACCATTGCAGCTATTACAGAATAGTTACAAGTGACAATGTTTAGATGCCATCAAATAATGAACAACAGTATCAATTGTATCATTTCATTACATAACATTATGTACTGATAAAGAATCGTGTGACCTAAATATGTAGCAGGCGGCAGGAATTGATGGGACTCAGAAACACCCCCACAATTTAATCAATTGTTCCTTGTATCATTCCCGATGGATGGAAGTCACGACAAGTCCGCAACGGTCAATTTGTAGTAGGATCACAATCATGTGATCGTCAGCAGGCAGCTGGTAGTGTTCACTTGTTGTCATAGTTACAGTGACGCCGTGCCGCTATCTCACAATGATACAGAAATCTTTAACAAATCCGTGGATCCAGACTATAAGCTGCATCACTACCAAAATCTAATCAGTTGGTCCTTGTGTCATTTCTGACCTTCCCTGAAAATTTAATCCAAATCTGTTAGTCCATTCTTGAGGAATGTTGCTAACAGACAGACAAATGTACCCGATCCTAACTGTATAACTCCGCCGTTCCTTGGCGGAGTAATAAGAGTTCATGTCTGGAAGGACTTTTTCAGTCCTCTGTATCGATTACACTCCAAAAGAGATCCTACATGATCCATTTTGCAGCTTCCCAGGCAGGCCATGAGGAGGCTGTAAAGGATAAGAAGGTCCATGTAACGATGGAGAACCAGTCATGTCCTGTTGCTCCTACTGAAACAGTAATAAACTACATATTACCAGTTGCATTTTTTATCATTTGTATTAAAAGTCCATACGGTGTAGGGATGGAGGGTCCTTTGGTAGTGAGGATTCTTATTGTAGGCCAGATTGTTCATTACATTGTCCATTGCTAATTACATTCATTCATTTCACCTATATTATGCACTCATCTGTTGATACTATTGCCACTATTGTCGGCTATTTTCTGACGGTATTTCATACCAAATTACTCTCTAATATATACACAAGTGTCTGTATACTATACTATTCAAAGTGCTACATATATTCAATGTATTTTAGTGGTCAAGGACAATCCTGCAAATTACTATTCAGTATTTTCTCCTGATTTGCACCACAAATGTGTCGTAGATTACTGGGCAACTGTTCACTGTGCAGTCAATTTATATCCAGCTTTTTTTCATTTATTTGATTTTCATTTTGGCTGCACTGTGGCTTGGTGGTTAGCGCTTTCACCTTGCAGCTAGAAGATCCTCAGTACGTGTTCCGGCCTTCTTGGGATCTTTCTGCATGGAGTTTGCATGTTCTCTCTGTGCATGCGTGGGTTTTCTCCAGGTTCTCCAGCTTCCTCCCACAGTCCAAAAACATGCTGAGGTTAATTATTAACTCTAAATTGTCCATAGCTGTGAATATGAGTGTGATTGTTTGTCTGTCTATGTAGTCCTGTGATAGACTGGTCACCCTAAGTCAGCTGGGATAGACTCCAGCCCCCCATGACTCTAATGACGATTATGCGGTGTATAGATGATGGATGGATTTTCATTTTCACTTGGCCATGTTTCATGCTCTATGTTAAAATACTAACAAGTGTGCGTTGTTTTATGACTCAATAAAACCATAGCAAACCATACTCGTGTTGTTTTAGTACTACTGAAGAAGTTGTATTGTCATTTTAATGTGAAATCCCAAATTATATTACCTTAAATCACACCAACACACGTATGCCACCAACAAAAACCAGCCAGACATGAAAGAAATCTCACATACAGATGAGCTGAGCTGTTACATACTGTATTTCTCTACTTATCTTATCACATATTGTTGTACCATAATCCCTCTGGTATGGTTACTATTTTAATTCCATTCTTCAGCCTGATGAAAACCAAGGATTAAAGAATCTGCTGTGTGTACATGTAAATGTCCACATGTTTTTGTGCTTATGTGTGTGTACTTGCTTGATGTGCTGTCGCCCACATGTGAGCAGTGATAGGAATCTTATTGCTGTCAACGGTCCAAAGGCCAAAGCTGAGCTGAACAGAGAAAATCCCAGAGCCCGACTCTGAGCAGCATTACTGAGCTCTCTGCCTCTTTCAATCTAGACTCCTTTTTCTCAGCATGGGGATCAAACCAGCAGATGATGGATGACTGTTGTGTCACAAGGTGCCTTTTCTTTCTTTCTTCCACTCTATCATTCTCCTTTTTTACTTTTTTTCCAACTTTTAAAATAAAATAAGGTTAAAAAACAGGTTTGGAGGCAAATTGCAGAGTTGGAATTGAATCACCTGGCCGTCTCCCAATTTCTCCTTTCATCAACAAGTTTCTTTTCGCTTCTCTTTTCCAATTTTCTCCCTGTGTCTTTCTATATATACATACCTGTCTGTCCATCTCAGTCTATCAGGGACAGTTATCAAGGGGATTTTGAACATTGCTTTCACTGTGATAACCAGGTTTCTGCTTGAGCTGATAGCCTGCTGGAGCTTCATCAGCCTGTCACCCAGATCCAGGGGGGAGGAGAGAGAGGAGGGCAGGGGCTGATTTGATTAACCTTCATTTTACTGGCAGCAATGGAAGCCAAATCCTCACCACCCACTGGCTTTCCTCCTTAACCTTCCAGTTTGCATGCTGAGAAGTTCAAGACAAGAAACCTGGTGGCGAGAGAAAGTGTTTTGCTTTTGAGATTAGCATGTTTGCGTGTGCAGATTTGGTTGAGTTGTGCATGTGTGTGTTCAGTAAGGTCAAAGGTCGGCCTATCAGGTGGGGCCAGCAGTGTGGCCAGTGGATGTGGATAAGAAGCGATTGAGTGGTCAAGTCAATGACCTCCCTTTGCCTTAATTTGGGAACAGGCCACCCTCCAAGACTCTTTGGCCTGAAGGTGAGATTAGTCTGGTGAGGCTGATAAAGCTCCACGTTCTCCCAACAGACCAACAATCAGTCAGGATTATGCTCATGGAGAGAGATGGTTTCCACACAAAGCAGGTGGGGAGAGATGCTTTGTTGAGCAAAAACATACCAATTTACGTTTGCTGTCACAGTCAAACAATAGATTTTCTCTGCCCAGAAAAGCAGGTGCAGTTGTCAATGAGTGGTCGCATTTTCAACCAGGACATAGTTTGGCTTTGCTGCAAATGTGTCTTCCAGTTTTGCCCTTCTAACCTTCAGACAGATGTTCAGAATGACATATTTGAAATCAGCCATGCGTTATGAGGTGCTGAATAGTGAGTTCATAAACAGGGGAAACCTCTCCGCCTCTTCATCCAGATCTCCCCTGAACTCCTTTTATCATCCCTCCATGTCCCACAGCACTAAAGTCCCACAATCAGTCACCGCCATTACAGAAAAATGAGGCCTACTTCCGTACTAACATTTTTGCTATTTAACCCTCCTTTATAGGCACCAAAAAATATTGTTTCCTTGTCTGAAAAAAAATCCCAAAATTCAGGAAAAACAATTCCCCAAATTTTTGAAAATTTGCAAAACCTTCACGAAGAAAATTACAATAATTCCTTAAAAGTTTCCTTTAAAAATTTTATATTTAAAAAAAAAATTTGGCAAGAAAATTCTTGTAAATATTTTCAAAAAAATGAGTAAAATTTTCTAAAAAAAATTCTAAAAATATCTAAAGTGATTATGTATATATCAGTAAAACTTCTAATGTTGTCTTTAAGAACATTCACCAAAAAATCTTTGGTGAATGTTCTTAAGAAACATTTTTTTAACATTTCTTTTTTTGCACCAAAAAATGTTCAAAAATTTCTCAAAAATGTTGAAAATGTGGACGGAAGTTTCACTGTAAAATATTTTTTTCCCACATTTTCAAACTTTAAAACGGGTCAATTTGACCCGCAGGACAACACGAAGGTTAAAACACAATTTTAAGGACAAACATTCTTCGTCCCATCAACAATTTTACCTCAGTTTCAGAAATAATTGGTTGGTGTGAAGGTGAAGCAGGAGGTTGGTTGCTAAGTTGTAGAAAATACTATGGAGGAAGAACAGCAATGGTGAAAAGCTACACTAGAGATTTTCTAGAGACAACAAAGGCAGGAGCGTCTGTAGCTGAATTCATCATCTACATTGCATTAACCGCTGGTAGTTAAGGCTGATGTCTGTTTTCTTCACAAGACAGAAACATGATGAATCGGGGAACAAATGTAGTGACAATAACACCCAATCAGTGATCGAACACTCATGTCATAGCTTCTAAAAGTCTTACTTTTTTGCCTGTTGTGACTAAAATGAAATCCAAACTAAGACAAGGCCAGCAGGAATTCCAAAAGTCTCCATTTTAGATGTCCTTAAACTCCAAAATAGTGTGGATGGAAGGTGTAAATGCAGCAGAAGTTATGCTTTTTAAAATAAAACATATTAGTGTCCATGTAGCCTAAGAGTCTATAGCCATTTTAGGGTGTCTCTGAGGCTCAGCCAAGACTCAGTGGTGTTTTGAGCTATTTGATCATGAACCAAAATACTGTGTAAATTCAAATTTGGACCCAAAGATGACAGTAGATGAAAGGTCGTGAGCTGCACAAAGTTTCTTTAAATTCAGCTTAAGGTGCTGTAGATTTTTCTATCACTTTTTACTGCAGTCAGTCTAATAGTTGAAGATATTTCAATATCACGTCAGTGTTTAGTGGCACCAGACGGATAAGTGTGTGGATCACCAAGCCAGCAGAATTCTTCTTGTGGAAGACATGAATGTCTGGACCAGACTGCATGGAAATCCATCCTATTGTTGTCAGAAAAAGCAAGAGGTGAACCAAAGTCATTAGATTTCATCGTCTTGGTACCATGAATGTCTGCACAAAATTCCACAGTAATCCATATAAGAATTGTTGAGATATTTTGGTCTGGATCAAAGTGGTGGACTGAATGATCATCCATCAGACTGGGGTTGCTCTCAGAGGAGCTGTGTTACTGGTGTGGCTAAAAATGTAGAAAAATTGTGAAAATTCAGGACATATAGGCACCAAAACATTCTCGGGTTGAATTGTTTGTTTCTATTTTTTCTATCTTCAAGTTTCTATTCTAAAAGAAAGCAGAATTCTCCTTTGCTTTCTGCATTTAATATTATTATATAGACATCTGGTAGATATATATTTATATTGTTTTCAAGCATGCTTGAATAAATGCTCTCAGATCTGTTGTGAATTACTTTTGAAGTTCTTTGTCCTGTAGCTGTCACCTATCAGTCTTCACTCACTTTTACCTTCTCCTTTATCTCCCTTTGCTCCCTCTCTTTGTTCCACCAACTCCGAGCTCTGTTTTCCTGTGTTTGTTTTGCTCTCTGATTCTCATTCGCCTCCTGCTCATTTCCATTACTCACAGGAGAAAAAAAAAAAGCTGCCTTTAGGCAGGGTTGCAACCAAGGGTGCTTCTCCTGTAAGTGCTTTTTCATGTCGTCGGGTGCTTGTCTGCCATAGTTTCTGTCTGCTGAACCAAAGCTGCGTTTGACGGCTACACAGACAGCATTTGACTGTGAACTGAGAGATTTCAAATGCAGCTAAATTAAGACACACTCTGTCACGCTGCCAGAATTTGCCCATTTTCTTCCAACATTGGCATTTTTTTGGCCCTGCTGCTCCGTATGTGTTGTCCATCAAAAGCCCTAACAAGTAATACCTCGCAGACCAGACACAAGGTCAACTCTGTGCTGGTAGCCTCTCGATCAATATGCTCAGACGTCTGAGAGGCTCTGCCAGCTATTTTCCCACTGAAGCTTTCAGCTCTTGTTTTCTTGCCCCAGCTTTTCGCTGTTTTTTTCCCCCCGTCAGACATTTCCTCGTACGTCATAACACCACTCAGTTTTCCTCCTAAATTGTCCTTGACCTAAACAAAAAATGCCAACCGATCACTTGGAAAGTTAGCAGACGAAAAGTCTGAATTGGCTGAAGCAGCTGGGGATTAATGCTGAAGTGTTTGGATTATGGATTATAATATTGTTTGGATTTAGGGATGCACTTGAGAATGACAACACAAAGGACGAAGTAATAATGCCGGTGTGAAGGGTTGCGCCCCATTGTGAGTGGCTTAGAGAACAGGCCAGGAGGGGTTTTATCTTTCGAATCAGGAAATTGAATTATGAAACAAAGTGACCCAATGAAAGGGGCTGCAGTGACAGTATGGAGCTGCGGGGGTTAAGCCTGTTTGAAGGGCTGGCACTTCACCTAAAGGTTTCTTAATTAGATTGGTTGACAAAAGCATTGGGCTTGTGTGTGTGTGTGTGTGTGTGTGTGTGTGCGTGTGTGTGTGTGTGTGTGTGTGTGTGTGTGTGTGTGTGTGTGTGTGTGTGTGTGTGTGTGTCTGTGTGTGTGAGTGAAAGAGGGTCTGAAGTGGTTGTGACTCGGTCATCATTTTACCTCCTTTGTGATACTGCATATGCAAGAAGATTCACTGGAGTGAGGCTTGATTGAGACATAACAGCTGAGACAAGGTTCAAGATGGTCCTCTTCATTTTTATGAATAATGTGTATAAATAACTCATATTGCAGGCAAAAATGTCCACATTGCATCACTCTGGGTTATACTGAATGTCAGTGTTTCAGATTTATGCATTCTACAGTATCTGCACAGAGCAGTTAAGGTTAGAAAAAGATTGTGGTTGGATGCTTTACGTCTTGTTACACAAAGGGCAACACTGCTTTCGCCACTGACCATGAATTTTGGCACTGGAAGTAAAACTTGAGCCTCACAGTTGTCCAATATAGATGCAGGTCATAGAACACCAGGCTTATATAAGCCACATTACCACTATTTATTTGGAATTTCAATTTCAAAGATCCAAACATTGGATGGTGTTTTTTTTTTCTCCACCATCTGTGTTGTATTTCTACCCATAAAAGGGATCACAGGCTGGAGTACCTGGAAGAAAAGTTTTCTTGGGCTGTCTCCCTGAGAAACACAAGCAAAAAGAAAAGCTTTACTGACAGAGGTGTTGGATTGTGCTGATTTTGTTAAGTGGACGGCAGCATTCCAGTCAAATCATGGCCACTACCTGAACTTTCAACATGACTTAGCTTACTTTGGTTGGCCAAGTCTAGTAGACGGCCAGTTTTTCCTGCACTCCCAAACTCTCCCTGTCTGGGTTTCTCCATCTCACTTTGTCCTCTTCTGTCCTACTTTTAATTTTCAGTTAAAACTGCATCTGTCATATTTCTTTTGCCGATGTGTTTTGTTTTTCAGCATCACACCTTCTTGATTTTCACTCTGCTGTTCCACCACTTTGCTCCAGACCGAAATATCTCATCAAGACTGAGTGGATTGCTGTAAAATTTAGTGAAGGCATTCGTGGTCCCCAGAAGATGAATCCTAATGATTCTGGTGATCCCGAGTTCTGTTTTAGCATCACCACGAAGTTTACAGTTGTGTTTCAGAGTTAAATATCTTGAAGTGTTGCTTTTAAATTTGCTGCAGATTTTCAAGCTCTCTTCGGGATAAATTAAAATGATTAACTAAAAGATCTTGACATCCCCATGGATGGATTGGCATAAAAATATATATGTATAAAGGTTTTATATTTCCCAGACAAGCGCATTTGTCAAGCTAGTGTCCAAAGTCAAGAATGATGACCCCACATACTTTATACAAGCACTTTTTGTCTTTTTTAAAGTTGTTTTTTGAATTCAAATACTATGGCAAGTCATCAAAAATAACTAAAAAACAAATGTTCTCAGCTTGGGGGGAATTTATCAATCTCAGCTCCACTAATCTTCTGTGTTCCCCTTAAAGCTTGCCAACAATCTGTAAAGGAGGCATACTTTCCCTTTGAGGCCGATAACCATCTCCCAGTGCAAACTGCAGAGCTTTAATGCATGCATGCCTCGTGCTGGTGATGTCTCAGGAAATGTGTACAACACCATTTGGCTCAACGTTTACACGAGCTCCGTTTCTAAAACTGTCCTTTCTTTCCCCTCCCACCCCTCGCCTCCAGCTCCCCGGGCCTTATCAAAGACTCAGGACAATCAGCGGTTTATCGCTGCTGGAAATGAGTGCAGGAAGCAGATGTTGTTCTGATTAAACACACACATTCACACACCGCGCCAAGTGAGTGGCGCTCGCCGCTGCCTCAAGGCCTGAGAGGAGCTGACGGCCAAGAGTTTCAGTCCAGAGTCATGATATCTGCTAAACATGTGCTCGCAGAGGGGACAAACTGCCAAAAGTCAGGCCTTTTTTTATCATTTTGTGGGTGTGTGTGTAAGTTATTTGAGCGACAGTGAAAAATAGAAAGCGCAGATGAGGCCAAGAAAGTGCTTCATGTGCTAGATTGGCCAGTTCCTTCTGTTACATAACCCGTCCATTAGATACCATCATATAATGTGGTAATCAATGTGTGATAGTTAGGTAATCGGCCCTCCTCTACAGACGTAATGACAGCAGTAACAGATGAAAATGCTGATTGCCTTTATAGCAGTGTGTGTGTGTGTGCGTGTGTGTGAGTGTGCGTGTGTGCGTGTGTGCGTGTGTGCGTGTGTGTGTGTGTGTGTGTGTGTGTGTGTGTGTGTGTGTGTGTGTGTGTGTGTGTGTGTGTGAAAGAGAGGCACAGACATCATCATATAGTTCCTACTTTAATAAGAATGCACTTTGGCACCCCTTTATTTTCTTCACTTTAGGCTATTATTTTACAAACTAGATATAAAAGGACATAAATAAATGACATAAGTTACATGTACCTAGAGCTCCTCGACCAAAAAAAACCAATGCAAAATAAAAAAAGAATCATGATCATGTCCAACAAAAAAAAAAAAATACAAAAAAAGATTGAGAGAATGTTAGATCTACATGGCTAGATCATATGGCATCGGAAGGCATACAATGACAAACATTAACTCTTGCGTTTTGTTAATATTTTTTCATTTTTGTCTTTTCAAATCATCCGACATTTAAGTAAAGGAAAAAAGTATTTTACAGTACATTCTGGTTTCCTTCTCCTTCCCATCATGTCTTGCATATTTCCAAACAGGTCCTTTTCGATAGATAAACCCCAAAAAACCATTGCCAAAAAAGGAAAGAGCAGTAGAGCTGTATTAAGGACGGAGGTGGTTTTGTATTATATGAAGCGTCGCTTACGAGTTCAAAAACATTCACATAAGTATAGTTTTAAAAGATAAAGGAACAAAAGGAATATAGTCCATTGGGTAAAACCTGTAGCTGTATGATGTGCTCTGGAAAAAAAATAATAAAATAACCCAGTTTTCCCTTCTTAAACACCTTTTTTCCTCACTTTTCTGTGTACAAGGATGTCATTTCAAACTGCGTCCACCTCCGAATAGAGAAAGATGGTTCCGATATTTCCTCCTTGACTTGTCATGAGCTCGGAGAGTCCAAACTCCAGTCTGCTTGATGTGTTCGTATGCACAGGAGGCTTTTAGTCACACTTAGCTGCGTCTCTGTGTGTCCATTCGCAAGCCGCTGTTACTGCCAAAGCAGAGATGGGTTGCATTCCAGAAAGCTGTTTAATAAATGCTGTTGCTGAGTAGAGTTTGCACAACGTGACCAACACACCTTACACTGTTTTTTTTAGACGACACAAAAAGCCCAAAACTGAAAAAAAAAAAGGAAAATAAAGTCCAGGGTTTTTCTTTTTTTATATCAAAAACTATACAACTCTGTTATCTCCTCCTCCTCCACAGTGGCATGAAAACAGACACAATGACTGATAGTACTTCAAAGACATTGTCACTCATAGAGCTACACACTTGCACACACACACACACACACACACACACACACACACACACACACACACACACACACACACACATCATTGCATTCGCACGCTCAAATCAAATCCTTGTTATTTTACATGCAAACAGAACAATAAAAAAAAAAACTCACAAAATAAAATGAAACTTTCCAAAAAAAAAAAAAGTACATTATCCGCTGGAGCAGGGCTTCTCGATTATATTACATTCTTCTTATTGTCTCTTTTTTATGCTGTTGAATCATTCATAGTAATTCCAGCACATCGCTGGACGGCCACAAGCAACGGGTGGCTAGTCTGTCAAGTCGACGTGTCGTGACGATGGACGTCCCGGACGCTTGGCGGGACGGATTTGTCATCTCGGTGACCCCAAAAGGAGAGGAGGGGTGAGCAGGAGGAGGAAGACAAAGAGGAAGAGCGGGAAGAATTCTGGTCATGGCGAGCGTGGCCGGGATCCTGTTTATGATGGACGGCGGCAGCTGCGGAGAAAGAAAAGGGGGGAGAGGCTGCATCAGTCATGGTGGTTATGAATATAAACAATTTCTGCTTGGCATCCACTTCTGACCAACAATGCGCCTCTCCCAACTCCAGCTCCATGGAACATTCGACTCATCTGCTAAACACAATCCAGCGCCAAATCCAGAGTATCCAGACACTGTGAACGGCCGGCCTACAGGGGGAAAATATGGATTTCGTGGCGGCAGTGTATTAACTTTTGTGTGCCACATGCTGTTGTGTGTACATATTATATGAAACATGCCCTTGACTTATTGGCGCACATCAAAAGCACACCAATAGATATTTAATGAGCATGTGTATTAGATGAATGCTCCGTGTAAGGCCACGAGTGTTACACCAGGATTTATCTGCCAACGGAAATAAATCCTTTGTTAAGTCGTCAGCATTCCTCAGGCAGGAATAATGATAAATTACAGCCCAGTAACTATCAATATTTATCATAGGTTCTGTTTCATGTACTTTTTTTTTCTTTTAAATGAGATAAATGATTTAAATCTAACAATTAGGGCTATAGTATCCAGATCAACTGGCTGGCTGGTTGATGTGCTCTCATCAGACCAAAGTCTCATCAATCAGACTGTTGCCAGTGTTATTTTTATGATGTAAGTCATCTGTAATTACTCCGTTATTTTTGGCAGTAGCAGGAAAAGAGTACCTGTAAGCACCCTCCGTGTTTCCACAACTTTAAACTTGTCCAGCCTACTGGAGACTGCTTGGTCTAAATTCATCATTCCTCAGTGTGGCTACATTTTGTTCAAACAGATGGCCAAAAGGTCATGTGTAAACTCTACAAACAGCAGTTTGTATAACACAGTTCAACAACCAACATGGCATATCAACAAAAAACAGGAGATTCATTTCTCTGCATTATATTCCTCAGTAGTTAATATACTGAGATTACAAGGTGATACACTTCTACTATCAGAAATCATATGAATATGGGCTGGTACACGCTGATCTGTTGTTATAATTTTAGTATAAAACAACCAGGTAAGAATGATTTATTATGCTGAAAATACTCATTTCAGGTGGAACGCACTCAATGCACTGTGGCCCATTTAGATCATCTATGGATAACATGCAGATCTTTTCCTTCCCACAAGAAGTAGACCACAGTTATTAACATTTAGCCTATGCACACTGATATAAAGAGTATGGTCAAATTATTAGACACATCATTCAGTATAATGACATACAAATTACCCATAGTGCTAAAATGATTAGTTGATTAATCAGCAAGAAAGTCGAACAATGAACTTCTTGTCATAAATTACAAAAAAAATGCTATATTTTGAGGGAGCAGTGTTAACACCTATCACCTTAGGCTCTGGGATGTTATTACAGGATTTTTTCACAGTTTTATATACAAGAATTTTGGAAATAAAAGGCAGATGAATCGTGATGGGAATATTCATCAGCTGCAGACCTATAAACAACGCTAAGTAGAGTCTCCAAAATGACCATAAATTTGAATCAACTCCTCTAAGGCAGTTTTGACTAAATGGTTCAATCCTCACAGAGGTACAGTTTTCTATCAGACTGTGTTAGTTTTAGCTAATTTTGCACTACACAATTAACTGGCAAATGAGTGTGTCAAATAAATCAATACTGTTGCATTAATTAGACTACTTATGTAAGTAGAGATCAGTCTTGGACTTGCTGAATGAGCTAAATCTGTATTTTACTGTCTTGTTGGCAAGTGTTAATTTACATGCATAGATTATGGTCGTCAACCAACAGAATAAGGCCAAGGGTTAACCAAAAAGAGACCCTCAGTGTAGAAGCCAATAAACCAAATAAATAAAGACCCTCGGTTAAGTCCATGCTGGCTCTGAAGTTACACCTAAGAGCACCTTCTCTTCGTTCCTCCCTGAGCTCTGCCGGGCTGTTCGGCTGAGTGGGAGTCAGCCGCTGATTAATTCCTCTCATTAATATGCCAGAGGCATCAGGCCCGCAGACTGATCACAGACCAGTGACTATTGATCTGCTCTGGCTGCCTTAGGTGGCGCCAACCTGCTTGTTAATTAACACAGTTTCTAGAGCCGGTGGGGCCTGTGATGGGGTGTCGGGGGGGTCTAATGACTCTTATAGGCGCTCTGTGGCTAGACATACTTGATATTAGAAGCACACTGTGATAATGAAGGGAGGTTTAATCCAATTTCTTTACTTGCTTTGTTTAATAGAGCTGTTTCTGTGCTGAGACTTGAAAACGGAATGAAAAAAGACTATTGATCCTCACCTTGATGACGGGTTGAGTAATCCTCCATGTATTTTCTGGTTTATTTTCCTGGCGAAGATGATGCTGATGATTGTGATTCCCTCTGCATCCATATTGCCTTTTTGTCCGGGTAAATCTCGCCAATAAATTCCTTCATCTTCGTCCCGTCTGTGAAGCCAAATGAACTGGTCCAAACAGGTGTCCATCAAAAGAGGTGAGGAAGAGCTGGTTGGTCCTGCAGTAGTGTGAGGGGTGGGAGCTTTGATTCAGATGGGGAGATGAATGGAAGAATCCAAATTGTGTGTTTATCAAAGGTGTAGGAGGGCATTTTTTTGGGGGGGGGAAGACAGGGGAGTGGGAAAGCTCCTCTGGAAGATCAAAGACATTCTCAGCAATGTCCTGAGGACAAGAAAATACAGTGTTCTGGGAGAAAAACAAGGCCAGAACAGAGCACACAACACAAAAAGCTCCTTAAAATAAGCCCTCCCTGCACCGCCATCTCCCCAACCCTCAACCTCTCAGAGATTCACTGTTTATATCTGACGGTTAGGATCCTCCATTTTGCCTGGGAGATATCAAACAGATCCAGCTGAGAGAGAGAACAATGGTGGCCGGGGCAGCCTGTGAGTCCCACAGAAATAATTCATGTACAATAAACACAGTCACAGGAAATCAAAAAAATCTGCTCCTCAGATTATTCCAGAAAGAAAGTTCCAGAAACAACACTCTGCCCAAAAGGAGGAAGAAAGGTACGATTCCCCTCTCGCTCACTTTTCCTTCCAGACCATTAAAGGCACTCCAGATTGGCCTCTCGGAAGCACTTTTCCAGCCGTCCCTCCATCTATCCATAAATGCTGCAGACAGAAGCGTCCCATTCTCCAAAACAACAAAAAGGGCAAGGTAAAGGTCTGATTTTTGAAAAAAGTGCCATTTTCGCCACTTTTTTTCTTCTTCATCAACGTCTTCTTTTCTTTTTAGATCCAATTTAAAGTGCATGGATGAGGTAAACTATTTCTTCATAGTTTGTTTGTCTCTTTTTTTAATATTTATCTTTTTTGTTATTTATTTATTTTTTCATGAGAAACAAAAGTCGCTTTGTTTCCTTTTCCTTTTTCTTTGTTTTAATCTCTCAAACGGGAACCATTCTGCCTTGCATCTGT
Source organism: Amphiprion ocellaris (assembly GCF_022539595.1). Classification (NCBI taxonomy): domain Eukaryota; kingdom Metazoa; phylum Chordata; class Actinopteri; family Pomacentridae; genus Amphiprion; species Amphiprion ocellaris. The sequence goes on from NC_072772.1 coordinate 19,785,006, forward strand.
TGCATTTGGGACAGCATTCCCTGGACGCTGGTCAGGATCTTGTTCTGGTGTGCTGCCGAGGAGATGCCTATGCTTGCCATGTCCCTGAAAAGGATGGAGAAAAAGAGGCCTTTTAGGACCGAAGACAACAATAACAAACACATGAAGGCCTGATCCACATGATGAATTTTACAGCCTTTCAGTGGAAACTGGCCTGACAGTTTAACTGCCGTTTAAGGAATTCCACTTGCCAATGCAGCAATTCTGATCCTGTAATTTTAACTGGACTAAATGAAAATATTACAGAAAAGTGACAAGGACTGGGACACGTTTTTTTGTTTTTTGTTTGTTTTTTTTTGTTTTTTTTTTTGCAGATGTTACAAATTAGTTTCATTATGAAGACAGCAGATGTCCAGTTTGTATTTGTCCTATTTTACATTTCTGTTTGTGTATGAAAAAAGAACATTTGTTGTCGTTTTTCTGTGACATGCCATGAGTTGTTACCTTTGGGAATTGTTACCTTTGCACAGAGCAGTTTAGTTATTTTCCCATGAACAGTTCTTTTTGTTGCTAAGCGGAGCTAACTGGCTGCTGGATGAAGCTTTATATTTATTGTATACAAAAGTAATATCAATCTTCCTATTCAGCTCTCGTTAATCAATTAAATTAAGCTTTTTGGTTTTGTTTCAAGAAAAGATTGTATTTTTTTCACATTAGTATTGAGAAATGTAATTCAATTCAATTTTATCTTTATGTATGGTTTTTATCTTTTTGTATGTTTTTTTTAATCTATTTTGTTGTATTTGTTTTTCCTGTAAAGCAACCTTGGGTCTCAAGAAAGGTGCTTACAAATAGACTGTATTATTATTATTATTATTATTATTATTATTATTATTATTATTATTATTATTATTATTATTATTATTAATAATAATAATAATAATAATAATAATAATAATAATAATAATAATAATAATAATTCATTTTTTGTGACATTTTCTTAGAAAGTTGTAATAATAAATTCCATAATCAAATTCCACCAAAAAAATACATATGGAGATAATATTTGTAACACAAGTATTATCTCTGGGCATATTCATATTGTGTTTGAACTTAAAAAGTCAAAATTAACGAGATAATTAGCATATTTATGTGTAATGCTGGCATTTCTATAGCTGTTAAGTGACACCAGTGCTAGGAAGGTTAGCCTAGTTGAAACGTGTCGTGAGCTGAGCTAACTAGTTACACTACAACCAAAGAAAAGTAGCAAATATAACCTACACCAACACAGCAAAAGTAGTTAACTACATGGGAAGCTGTTTTATGTGTTTTTTACTCTTCATTTTCTGCCTTTTGGACAGTGAAAAACACATAGCTTGCAAGTACATAGCTGTTGACAAGTTGCTACCTAATGTTAGCAAACTGCAGAATTCCGCTATAAATGTACGTCCATGAACAGGAGTGGTGTGTAGTCTTTAGTTTTATTTCATACCCAAAATGTTTTGGGGAAATGTATCTTGTGTGGAAGCCCCCTACAACACTACTTTATCAATAAATGAGGTCTGCTGCTGAAAATATTCAGAAAAGAGTGAGAAATGTGGGTAAAATGGTAACTCATATACTCTTCAACAGTGACTGACAAAGTTTTTTCACTTGTTTTTTGCTGTCACATTATTTATTCTCGTCTCCCTTTATATTCTCCCACTCACTCTTGCGTCATGTGGACCACAGCCTCTGGAGTGGTGTAGCCGGCAGCAGTGAAGTTGTCGCTGTATCTCTCCATGCCGATGGCCTGCAGCCAGTCCTCCACCGTGCCTACAGCCGAGGACGCCTCGGGGCTCCCAGGCTCCAGCAGGGTGGTGTTGGGTCTGTAGTAGGCGGAGGGGAGAAAATAGAGAATTAATTTCATGAATTGAAACTTTTTGTGTCCTACATATGGGTCATTCCAGAATAGGAGGACATTTTACATCCCACCCATCAAATTTCAAATAATCCATGTACAAAATACTGAAACTAAAAAGACCAAATTTTTAAAAATTAAAAAAAAAAAACTAGGAGAAAAGAATGTTTGAAATATTTTTTAAAATACCTAATAAATCTGGAGTTCCTCCTAAAATGACATTTTCTCTTGCCCCACCCAGATGATGACCAAATTCAATCTCAAAACAGTTAAAATGAAATTTAAACCTCCTTTTATTCGGTGTTATTTTTTCATTTATGTAACTGTGGGAAAAGAAAATTCAATCAACATATTTTCACTAATTATGATGCATGTAATGTGTGTCCCACAACATCCCTGTTAGCATAACCTTTTCATCTGGTAGAAGAAGAAGGAAACAGTGAATCACATGAAATGCTGGAATTAACATCATCAAACAGTTTTCCTAAAGGATGGGCAGAACAAAGCTATGTCCTCTCTTCTATTTTTCATATTTTCATAACATTTTTAGCCTTGATTGAATGTCTCACTCTACCTCATGCAACCCTGTTATGCATATTATCAGGATAAGACAAATTCTTCTTACTAATTTCTTGACTTTTTCCATCAGTCAGTTTGTCCTCTTGGTCAGCAGTAACAGTTAGCTAAATATCTAGATTCTACTCCTGAGAAAAAGCTAACATTACAACTATATGTTGTCTCAGCTGTCAGTTTAGTTGTGTATTTACAGTCGGAGTCTGAAGCTGCTGCACCAACAATATAACATGTGCAACAGTCTGCACATCGATGAACATCACATTCTGTTTAAGCACTTTTGACTTTAAATGTAATGATCTGGAATGCCACTGATTCATGAAAACCGCAGCAGCGGCAGCATTACGGGAATTAGTTTCCTTCTTCCTGACTATCAGAAAGGCGTGACAATGACACTTTGTGCGATGACAGAGAGCTGTCCACAAGCCTTAAAAAGCGTCATGCTACATTTTTCTCAAGCTTTTCCCCCTTGATCAAATCAGCACATCTGCTTCCTTGATTGAACCAGCACATTGGTCAGATTCACCTCTGTTTTGCAGCTCCTACTATAAAGTGAGCCAAGGCAAACACAGTTCCTCTTTGCTGTGACCGACACAGCTAGTTAATCCTTATTTTACAGAAAACACACAACCCGACCACACTTGGGTGAGTTTTACAGCGCGGTGGAGTCACATTCAGATATTCATCAGCAGATTTACCTCCCTCTTTTTTCACTGCTTTTTTTTTTTCCTCCTTTCTGTTGCAGCAGTGCCGTCGGCCATGAAACATTTACAGGGGGGCCGGTGAGTCTGAGTCGGTGGCGGTTGTCGTCCCGCTCTGGTGACTCTCTCTCACAATCTCTCTTTATCGCACTCTCCTTTTTAAAAAGGATGTTGAGTAGAGCTGCGAGAGCGGGATGTCAGAGCCTTTATTAAGCCATCGCTACTTAGTACATGGAAAAGATTATGCACAGGAATCCCTTTTTGCACACACTCTACATTCTCCTTCACTTCTGTAACTGTAAAAGCTGCATTTATAGGATTCAGCTCTGCTAATTACTCCACAAGGACTCCCCCCTCAGTCTTGCTGTGTCCCATTAGGTGAGCATGTGTGTGTGTGTGTGTGTGTGTGTGTGTGTGTGTGTGTGTGTGTGATTGTGGAACCCGCTCGTGTGTGCTCACACACTTGTTAAACTCAAACAGACTCCCGCCGGCCCACGTCGAGTCTGTAAACACACATAGGTCATTCTTAAGACGTTCAGCCGCTCGAGAGTAATGGTGTCGGAGATGTAGGGTCATGTTTGTTTTTAACTCGGCGTTACATCGTAATTCTCCCCTCGCCTGTTAGAGCAGCTACATTCCTGCGTGTACAGCACCATTAAAGCTAGTTTGCAGAGAAATCCATTACGGAGGGTATTTGTGCTGAAAAAGCCACACGTTGCCGGTAGATAGTGTTTAATGGTGAATGTAAACACCGGAGAGAGAATAAGAGACGCGTGCATGTGTTTGTGTTTGTGTGACCGGTTGGATAGTACCAACAGATTGCATTCTGCTGTTCTTTGTGTGAAGCATTCAATGTAAGGTAATGTGCTTGCAGCTTCTCTATGTGAACTTAATGAGAAAATTTTAGCTTCAACTAAATTGGGGACCATACTAGTAATTTCTGAATTGTTATTTTTAGCTTAGTATGCAATGAAGTCAAGCTAAAATGCAAAGATTAAGTGGTATCAACTTGCATAATAATCAGTTATTTTCAAAAAATCCTTAGATTTCTTGACTTTATCTGGAATGGTATTTTCCAGCTATGCTTATCTACTAGCATTATCTTCCTACAATCCCTTGTTCCCAGTTGCTAAAAAGATCTGTTTCTTTATTTTATCCAATGTTTAGAGGCATAATGTGGTAAAGTGATGATTATTATTATATTATTATTATTATGGAATTAGAGATTTTACACAATTCTGAGAAGCCAGTAATATGTTTTTCTAGTTTCTTCGCTGTTTTGCTCTGGTATAGTGGAGGTTCCACATTGCCACTATTAAATGTGGGCTCACTACTCCTCATTTCTTCTCTTTTCCTCTTGAATTCCACATCTGAACTAAAAATCACTGTAACATCACATCTATTTATCATCTGCCTGCGGTCCTGCCCTCTCACCTGACAGTGGTTTCTCCCCCGGTCCTCTTCAGGGTGTTGGGGTTGCGGATCAGCTTGTCCAGCATGTTGACAATCTGTCCAAACTTTGGCCGGTCGGCCCTCTCTCTCTGCCAGCAGTCCAGCATGAGCTGATGAAGCGCCACGGGGCAGTCCATGGGCGGCGGCAGCCGATAGCCCTCATCAATAGCCTTGATCACCTATAAAGTAGATTAGTGCTGCTATAAGCCACTTTGTTCCTGAGTTTGAGCTGAACTGTAATAAAACTGTAGGCGGTTTGATAGTGTTTTTTCCTCTAATTTTAAACACATAACTTAATTTTTAATTACCTTACTTAAGGCACTCATGCAAGACATTTGGTTAAGAATAAATTAAATTCTTATCATTAGTAGTGGAATTGAAAATGTGAATTCAGTGTGTAATGAGGAAAGGGAATATACTGCTGGTGTTTTACCACCTCTGCAGGATTTGATTATGTAACCACGTTAAAATGATCGAGCATTTTTTTTAAACTCTTTGACAGAACCCTGCTCTAATATCGCACACTAATTACAGCTGTGTATTATTAATGACTGTCTGTGTATAATTACATTTCTTTAGACTTACGTCTTGATTGCTCATGTCCCAGTATGGTCGCTCGCCGTATGACATCACCTCCCACATGACGATGCCGTAGCTCCACACGTCGCTGGCCGAGGTGAACTTCCTATAAGCGATGGCCTCTGGGGCCGTCCAGCGGATGGGGATCTTCCCTCCCTGTAATTGAAAGTTAGGCTGATTTATGAAAGCTGACAAGTAAGGTGACAGGCAAACAGACCACTTACTCAGTCGACCACACGTTCACCAGCATACACACACACACACACACACACACACACACACACACACACACTCACCCTGGTGGTGTACGCAGCCTCAGGGTCGTCCTCCAACACTCGGGACATGCCGAAGTCGGACACCTTGCACACCAGGTTGCTGTTGACCAGGATGTTGCGAGCCGCCAGGTCACGGTGAACGTAGCTCATGTCTGACAGATACTTCATGCCTGATGCGATGCCGCGCAAGATGCCGACCAGCTGGATGACTGTAAAACGACCATCATTCTTCTGCAGAAAAGAAAGTAAAGGCTTAAATATTCTTTATCCAAGTGTTACTGTCATCTGAAACATTTAGAAATGTGTTTAACATGTAACTATTTTGACTTGGTCACAGTATTTATATAATGACTTTTCTGTTAAACCTCCCAGTTCTGTTTTGTTAGACATGTATCAGTAAACACTGTCTCACATTCAGTAAATACACTACCATTCAAAAGTTTGGGGTCACTTAGAAATGTCCTTATTTTTGAAAGAAAAGCAGTTTTTCAATGAAGATGACATTAAATGAATCAGAAATCCAGTCTAGACATTTTAATGTGGTAAATTACTATTGATTTTTAATGGAATATCTACATAGGGGTACAGAGGAATATTTCCAGCAACCATCACTCCTGTGTTCTAATGCTACATTGTGTTAGCTAATGGTGTTGAAAGGCTAATTGATGATTAGAAAACCCTTGTGCAGTTATGTTAGCACATGAATAAAAGTGTGAGTTTTCATGGAAAACATGGAATTGTCTGAGTGACCCCAAACTTTTGAACGGTAGTGTAGTTAGGAGCTTACTGTGAGACATTTGACTCCGCACCACCATCTGTTATAGATGCTGTGCTACATGTGCTGCACAAAGTGCTAAGAGTATTAACTGTTACCTTGTTAACTGTCTATATACCTTTGCAAAGCCTTCACGGCCATGTTTACAACTGATGATCAAAACTTATACATTACACACAGCATACATAGTCTATCATTATAGGATTGAAACTTTGTTCCAGCATGTTGATGTAGCATTAATGGAGGAATGATACTTTGCAGAGTCTTGCGTTGTGCAACAGGTTGTTTTTGTGTACCAACAATGATGCTAAGATAGCACAACTAGTCAAATACTGTGCATTCCTTTTTAATTTTCGCATTTTCCCTCGAACGCTGCACATATTTACTGGATTAGGTTGCTAAGCATCATTAAAACCTCAAGTGTAGTGAACCTGAGAAACACAAAGGTGAAACCTGCACCAACCTCCTTGTCAGAAAAAACAGCGAGTCGATCAAGGAGAGGATAAAGATTAGGGCGAGTGTTTGTGAACCAACGCTTGTAATTTGGGCGGATGACATTACAGAGATAAGATGGGATCAGCATGCTGCAGCCGTGTCGCACACAAACACACTTGCACACATTTGCGCAGACAGAAACGCATGACTGACCCTCAGAAATGCATCCAGCGATCCGTTTTCCATGTACTCTGTGATAATCATCACTGGCTTACCTAGAGAGAGAAAGAGAGAAGGGGGGGGGATGAAAGGCAGATGATTATGGAGGTAAACGATGCACATCACAGCTCGACACAGCGGGGGCTTCTCCAGGGAATCTGCGTATGACAGTGTGTATGTGTGTGAGTATGGTAGGCCATCCATCTCTGTCCCGTAGTGATTTAATTAGCTCAGTGTTACGGTTGCCCTGACGTCCCCCTTCTTTCCTTGCACATTCAGAGGCGTCTCCACTGAAACAAAACACCACTACACACACACACCATCTTGTGTTTATGCAAATATGAACCGACGTTGGACGCATTATCCAAAGTCTTGTCACAGTCACCCACCCAGAATCCCTCTGACTCGCTATTTATGTCGCTCACTGTCCCTTTGCCCTCTTTCTCCTTTGCCAACTTTCGACGCATCTGTCACTCTCCTGCTCGCTCCTCTCTTTCTTTCTTTTCCCCTCCCTCCCTCATACTATCTCTCGCTCTCTTTTCCCTCCGATCCCTGCCACTCCTCCGTGGCCTTTCTCACCCCGTCCCTCTCCGTCTCTCTTGGGGGAGCGTCTGTGTCTTTATCTGAGCCAGGGCAGGCGGAGGGGAGGGTGGACATTCCCTGGTGGGTCTCTGTCTGTCTTTGTCTCTGAGGATGAGAGGGGATCGGAGGCATGAGGAGAGGACTAGAAAAAAGAGAGGGGTAAAAAAAAAAAAATGAAGGAAGGGAAAGGCGGCAGGCTTGTTTTTGTCCCAAAACGGCAGCAAGCTGGTGCCTAACCAGCCATGGCAACAACACATGCCGAAAAGTGCTGTCACAAATTCCTCCTAGGACAGCGTTGTTCTTTGTGTTCCATTTCAAGTGGCACAGTTAAGGTGGACTTAAAAGCTTATTGCTTTGAAGAGAAGTGCTGACTTAAAGCTGCTGCCTTGAGGGGAGGTTGTGTGAAATCTCTCGTGCGCTCCAGCAGAATGCCTAAAGCTGCCGAGAGCCAGCCGAGCGGTTGGCAGCTGAGGTCCTGAAGGTGAAGTTCCTCCACTCCACAGCAGGCCTTTCGCCATGCCAAGAGGCCGTCAGTCACCGCCTTACCCGCCGCGTGATTGGCACTCCATTAATTACAGGGCGCTCCAGCGATGCCCCAAAAAGAGGAAGTGGAGCTAAAGTTGGGGGAGCGCGGGGGCCTTCTTTGTCAGCCATCTTTGTTCCCTTTGTTGCGTGCCTCTGCCCCAGGGCCACAGCTGATTGACAGCTCAGCAATCAAGTGTGAGGAGCGTCTGACCTGCGACCTAAAACTCTCGCCTTCCCAGCCCCGCCCTCTTCCTTCTAGCCCATTTGCATGCTAATTCCTTGTTTACTGAATACGCCCTGCCGCCTTTGGCAATGAACTCTGGGCAAGGGCCCCACCAGTGGGCCGATTATCACCTGCCAACAAAACAGGGGAGATGGGGACAAACGCAACAGGGGCACAATATTGGGGGAACGTTGGGCAAATGTTCTCTGGAGGCCCCGGCGTTTGCAGCAAACAAAGATCTGGCGTTTAAAAGCGGATCTTTTTTAAATTAGCGTGCTCTCACTTTATGTAAATCAGCCATTAAACATATCACGTCTGATTTCAAGCTCTAATGGAGGCTAGATTTTAATTACACACTAGCATGATAGAAACATTAAGTTCATACAGGCTTGTGGATGGCGGACTACAGCCAGCACTCTTCAGTGTGAGATTTTTTCACATTTATGTATTTTAGTGGCTATTTGGAGTTCCTCCATAATTAATAAGCCTTAATTGGCTCTGTTGGACATGCCAGCAAACTGAGGCCAGATTGAGAATTCCTTCTAACTTGATTGTAATGGAGAGTGGAGTGCAATTCAAATAATGGATTTTTAATAGATTCCACTGACACACTCAAGTGTGAAGGACTAATTTGCCCAAACCTTGTGTCAAGCTCTCAGAGTAAGAGTGGAAGGAGGTGGAGTGGGAGTTATCGGATGTCCTTCTTGCTTTGGCTCACCATCCTTTCATGTCGGCTCCTATCACTGCTGCGTAGCTCGTCTGCGTCTCCTTCATCTCTCTCTCCTCTCCCTGTCTCGCTCCGTCTCTTTCTTCTCCAGCCTCCGGTTCAGTAGTTTCACTACCCTCAGCTTTCTGTCTGTGTTCTTCTGTCTTTCCTCTAATCCATCAGCTCCTAACCGCCTTCCTGTCTCTTCCTCTCCGTGTCTCCATTTGCACCTTCCCTGGCTGCCGCTTGCCTCTGGTTTCCCTTCCTTCCTCCTGTCCATCTGTCCACCTCTCCTCTGTCTTTCCCACTCCGTCTCCGCGAGGTCTGAGAGGTCATTCCCCATGGTGAGAGGTGTGATAGGTGATAAGCAATTCTGCCTGTGCTGCTGTTCACTTTCAGCTCCGGCTGGGCTAAGAGTGTGTGTGTGTGTGTGTGTGTGTGTGTGTGTGTGTGTGTGTGTGTGTGTGTGTGTGTGTGTGTGTGTGTGTGTGTGTGTGTGTGTGCATGTGCGTGTGCGTGTGTGAAGGCAGCGTGTGCAACAGTAAGAGAGACGGTGTTATCTAGTGCAGATAGGGCCAGGCTGTTGTGTCACGACACATTAAAGCACTTCATCCATCTAACCTGAGTGGAGGCCGGCCATCAGCTATGGTAACACTCCCGCACACATGCATGCAATCAAAGGTATGTCTGCATGTGCTGACAAGACATTCGCACGTGCGCACGCACACACACACACACAGACACACACACACACATCTAACCTAACAAATAACATCGGGGGTAGGTGTAAAAGTGGGAGAGAAACACAAAGACAGCAGAGAGAGTGCCAAGGGCAGAGGGAGGGAGATCTGGCCGGTGTTTTGTGGCCACGCAGCAGCAGATAGAGGAGGGATAGGGTATCACTCCCTAACCCCAAACACATTTACAGCTGACACTATGATTAATGAGTCTGGTGGCGTGCTACAGGGCCTGTTCCTGGACCCATTAGACCCCCTCCCCAACTGCCCAGCTACCTCTAGCGCCACTTCCCCCGCCCCATCGATGCTGGACCCCTTCCATCTGGACTAAACCCAGCTGGGGATACCCCGGATGGGACGTCCGGTCAACACATGGGCACAAATACAAGCACGATCTATATGTGCAAAATCAATTATCCAAGAACCTACGCAACAAAAGTGAGCATTAAAACACACACCAGCACACAAATGCACACCTTGGGGTAGCAAAGATTGGTTTGTCCCGACGCTCACCTTTCTCCAAAGTCACCCATAACCGCAGATGTAGTTTGTAGTGATTTATTGTTAGGTTTTTTTTAAGGGAGGCAGCAGAAATGAATGCCCTTTCTGTGCTATTATAATGTGATAGTAATTGTGTGTGTAAATGGGTTTGTGTGTGTATGTGAGCTGAGCATTAGTGCAACATTCTGTAGCAATTTCACTCCCCAGAACAGTTTATTCCACTTATGTGAGACAACTTTCTGCACAGAAAAAATATAACAAAATGTCCTACTTGACGTACATTTGGTGACCACTCCCTCCAGGTGAATGATGTTGGGGTGGTCGAACTGGCCCATGATGCTGGCCTCGGACAGGAAATCCCTCCTCTGCTTGTCGGTGTAGCCGGCCTTCAGCGTCTTGATGGCCACGCAGATCTCCCTCTTGCCCGGCATCTTCAGGCGGCCGCTGCAGACCTCGCCGAACTCCCCTGGAAACACACCGTTGCAATGAAAACGCACTATAAATCAAATCAAACAGTGTGTGTGCCAGTGTGTGTGTGTGTGTGTGTGTGTGTGTGTGTGTGTGTGTGTGCGTGTGTGTGTGGTTTATACAGGTTCCACTTTAAACATTGATCAGGGTCTCTAATCCCTTACTCCCTCCTCCCCTTCGCCCACTGGAGCAGAGAGAAAGAGGGAAATGGATATTGATTCTTTCTCTTTATTATTTTGTCATTGGATGACTTTTCTCTGGCCACAGGAATAGCAGGGACAACATATTTATCCTTGCCTGATTTTTTTTTTAACTTGTCGACCTCTCTAGAGGCATACCAAATGTTATTGTCCGGGAAAACAATAGGTTTTATTCTCAAGCAGTGCACATGAGAGGATATATAGGCACATGCAAGCATGAATCAAAGAGAAAACTATGCTAGAAGCAGAGCATTTGCATGAAAATAAATATCTATTATTCCATTAGGTAGATGCTTTTATCCTAAGTACGTTACCATATACAAGTCACATTTATCAAAGTTATTTAAAATGGCTGGATTTTGGATAAAAAACAAAACTATTTATCTCCTCACCAATGCCAATAACTTTCTCAATCTTGATACAGGAGGCGTCGATCTCTTTGGCGAACTCACGGACGGCTTGGTTGGGATCCTCGTAGGTAAAGGGGTCGACGTAGATCCTCACTCCTGAGGAAAGATGTTTGTAATGAAAGGAAGGAAGGAACCAAAAAAAAGAGAAAGAAGGGAGTGAAGAAAATGAAGGTTAATTCATTCCGGCAACTACTCTCCATCTGTTCTTTATTTCAGCGGTGCTGCAGGCTACACCGCCTTCCTCTGTGGATCCTCTCCTCCTCCTCCTCCTCCTCCTTTCTTCTCTCCATAGCTCACTTCACTGTCTGACTCCGTCGCTTTTCATGTCACTGTGGCTGACTCCGATGAAGACGGAGCTCATTAACTTGAAATTTTTGGGGCACGCAAATAACAGCGCTGATGACTTGATAATGAGGTGTTTGGAGCATGTTAGGATGCAAGTACATTAACTTCAGAATAGTTTGTTTTTACCCCCATTTTTTGGGCTTCATTTGCGGTTTAGAGCGCATGCACATGAACACACCTGACAGCACTAATGTTTTTCAATTACAGAGTGTGTAGGTGGAGTGTTAATTATGAGTTACCTTGATGTAAGTGCTTCTCCTCATCCGAGTCCTGCTTGGCCTTGCTGTATTTACTCCTTCTGGAGGCAAAAAAAACAGGACGGTCAGTCACTGTAGATCAAATGTCAGGCAGCCAGGGGTCAGACAACGAAGCAAATCATCTTAAATAGAAACAAGAATATGTGATGATGATAATATTCACAAATTCCTAATTAAGACTAAAACTAAAGGACAAACTACACTGTGGAGGAAAGATGCATATCAAAACAGCTGTCCCTATTATTTTATTTACACAACGCCAATGTGTCGCCCTGTGTAACTTCAAACTACTATCCTTTTGCCAGCCTCCCCGACCCTGACAAAAAGCATTTTCCACTCATTCCATATTTGTACATCCCACCTCCCGTAGTAGTGCTACTTTTCTGCTGTGTTGTGTCTCGTTTGTCAAACGGGAGAATTACAGAGAGCTCAAGATAAAGACATTGTATTTTATTGCATTGTATTTTATTACATTTTGTGGCATCTTTTTCTTGATATTTGCTCCTAGTTATGAAGAAGCTATTAAAAGCCCTGAAACAATAGTTAAATCTTGTGGGAACTTCACATATTTGTTTTGTTGACTGCAAGTTACAAGAGAAGAAGGACCTCACACTAATGTCTGCAGTAGACGTCAGGCTAAAGTCAGCTCAGTTTAGCACAAAGACTAGAAATGGGGTTCACAACAAGCATAGCTCTGTTCAGAGGTTAGGAAAATCTCCTACCAGAAATTCAAAAGCTTTCTATTTAGCATGTAAATGCAAAATAGAAATTAAAAAATGTGTCTTTCAGTGGTTTCCCCAAATTTCCAAACAACTGCTTTAGGCTAAAATACAGAGTAACACTGAACTGTGCCTGTGTCACCATGGAAGTTCCCTACTTTGTGCAACCAGATGCTAAAAAGCACAAGAAAAATTCAAAGATTTTATTTGTACAAGATACCAATTTACTCAGATTTCATATAACAGACAGTTTACTACATTTCAGAGAAAAAAAATAGCACCAACTACAGTTTCTTAACGGTGACAGTAGCTTGTGACGTAGATTAAGATTTTCCACACAAAGTATAGGATTTTTTCTATAAAATATGTTATTTATGGATTAAACTTTACATATACATATCAGTTTCACCTTTAGCTTTACCATCAGTGCATCAGGAACAACAACCAAGCTCCAAAGTTATAATATATTACCTCACAAGTACTTTTACTGATGCTTTGCAGATATTAGTTTTAATAGGTACATTTTATTCCAAAGTCAAGTAAGATTTTCTTTCAGCGCTGAAGGTTCCTGAAGGGCACCGAGCCTATAACAACAACACGGAGTCGACAAGCCAGGCGGGTATAAAAGCTATAAATCAATCCAAGAGAAAGTGCTCTTAAATCCCTCCGAGTCCCTGAGGCGGCCTGACACCTGTGCTCATATTGATGTGTTAGGTCAGTGGTGGAAATGACCAGATGTGGGAGACATTGTCCTCCTCTATGGTTGTATAATGATGGTAAACGGCTACATGATTACAGTCCCTCCCCACAATCACAGGATGGCTGCAGCAGCACAATGACAGTGGCCGTCACATGCATATAAAAAAGGCTGAGACAACCACCTGCTTGGCTGGAGAGAGAGAGAGAGAGAGAGAGAGGCAATCACATGGCAAAGAGAGGACACACACACACAGACACAGACACACACACACATACACACACAAACACACACAAACACAATCAACAGCCCCCTTCACTCCCCATCATCCTCAACACACACATGGAAACAGTGACTTGGTTTCCATATAAACAGGCACATATACACACACAAGGCATTAACACTCCCCTTCCTCCCACTGCCACCACACATACTAAACTTCTTTTTCTCGTGACTTGTGCACAATTGCACCGACAACACACAAACACACACACGCACACACACACAGGGGGAGTGTGGTTAACACCCTGAGGTGAGGCAGCCCCATCTGCATGTAATCCCATCTGTGTGACGGTGCTTTGTCCTGCTCGCTGGTTAACACCCTGAGATTGGGTCACTGCAAATCCACCTGATGCCTCTCTGTCTCACTCCCTCTGTATTCTATCTCCTACTTTTCATTGCTCGCTTATCTCATTGTCCACCCTCCTGTCGCTCTCCCTCACTCGCTCTCGTTTTTTCACCATCTCTCTCTCTCATTTTCTTCACGGCGGTCAGCAAGCCACAGCGGGGAAAATATCTAGCGGCCGGGATTACAGCCACTAGCTGGGAGATGGAGGGAGACGGATGAGGGGAGGATGGATGCAGAGGACAGGGGAGCGAAGGGTCGCTGATTGCATCTCTTCAGCTGTCGGAGCTGTCAATCACGTCTCCGGTGTGGCGAGGCATCACTCATTCGACGTGAGCAAGTTGCACTGGCTGTCTGACTCAGTGTGTGAGTGTGTGTGTGTTTGTGTGTGTTTTTGGAGAGACTTCCATCCCCTGACAGCTACTTTGCCGGCACTAAGCAAGACATCCCTCATCTGGGAGGCAAGAGGGAGAGACAGAAAGCAGAAGGGACAGAGAGGAAGAGGGACGGGATGGATCTCACCTTCGGCTGATGACGAAAGCGCTGATGAGGATGATGAGAAGGACCACGCTGCCCACCACTGACACCAGCAACACCGTGGAGTTGGCCCCATCGCCGATAATGGGTGCAGGGACTGTGAAATAAAAGGAAAGGGGAAAAAAAAGAAGAAGACAAAGAGCAAAGTCAATATCATTATGCTCGATGGAGTCGCCGCACATGAAAGAGCCGGTGTACATTGTGTGTGTGTGAAAGCAACTGATCTCCCTCCCACTTCCTCCACATGTGTCTGTCCACGCACCGTGTTTGTTCCCTCTCCCTCCATTTTACAATTCTGCCCATAAAGTCTTCTGTTTCGCATGCATCACTGAGGGACAATGGCGAGCCATTAGGACGGATGCTTGACCATGTCATTATCATGCGCTGCTGTGTCTATCTGCATTACAAAGGGGACACCTGGGCTTACAGTGTCTCCCTGTGACCCTGTGCATCAAACTAACTGTTAATGTTACGTGGAATAATATTTACTAGGCAAGATCTGAATGTCAAGAAAAGGTAGAGGAATAAGGTTAAGTTTGGATGATCACATATTAGTGTAGTGAAGCCATATTTTAGTCAAATAATGTCAGGTTGAATGTATTGATATAAATCAGGGGTGTCAAACACAAGGCCCGCGGGCCAAAACCGGCCCGCCAGAGGGTCCAACCTGGCCCACAGGATGACTTTGCACAATGTAGAAATTACAGAGGTGAAAATGAATACTTCCTGTGAAAATATCTAAAGACATTGTGCAATATAATGTGAGTCAGCAGCTTCAGTTCGAATGAGTTTGCTTTGGCTGATGTATTGTTGATGCACTGCCACAACTTTTATGCATTTTTTATGTATACATTTTCTATATTTACAAGGCAGGGGGATAACCTAACCTTCTTCCCTAATAGTTCCCACTTTAGTTGGTGTGGTGCGGTGCGTCAGTATTACTACATAGATGTGGAAATGGTTGGGAATTTAAAATAATTTCTTATCTTGACAAGTTACAAAATCTATATTGTTTAGTTCCAGATACCCGCGACTAAATGTCTTGTACCTTTGTAGACACTGTGATCTTTACATTGTAATGTGTAAATGATAAACTGAGTCTTAATATTGTTGAAATTAATGAGAGTTTATTAAATGTCAACATTGTCAGAATGTACTTTTTTTGCACTAAAACAAAGGCAAAAATTTGGAGTTGTTGTTATTTATCGGTTATTATGCTATGATTATACTGTTCCAGTCCACTTCAGATCAAATTGATCTAAATGTGGCCCCTGAACTGATATGAGTTTGACACCCTTGATATAAATGATAAATTTACCTTAAATGAATCCATACATATGTGATTTCCTCTGGCCTATTTAGATTTATTTAGATAAATAAATCTCCCAAAACAGGGCAAGAAAGAAAAGGAAAGGCACCAGAGGAGTGACCTGATGGATGTTGTGTGAAAACTAGACAGAGAAACTAGAAGGATGACCAAACTACATAAACCACACTGTAAATATATATGAAGAATATGATCTTGGCTCTTCACCTGAATTCAGTTTCCTTCACATTTAGTTTCCCCGCTTCATTTCCCACAAGCAGCTTTAGGGTCATGTTTTTCCACTCCGTCTGACAGTAATTAGATATATTTTCTAACAGCTTGTCCCAAGACTGAAGTGTTTTTTTTTTTGTGGCCGGTCATTTCCATCAAATGGAAATCTTTGTAAAACTGTGGGATCTCGACTTGAATGTAAAATGTGGGTCTGAACAAGTTTTGGCTGCACGGCATGACATTGTACTGACTGACCCCCTGGCAGGTCAGCGGGGTTTGAGAGGCTAATTTGAAATTGTGATCAGAGTCCACCCACGTAGTCGCTGTTACTGCTGTTATCATTCTAGTGCTTTAGAGTCTGGTGGAAACAGTGACTGCTGATTTTTTTTTGGCTTTACATTGATCAAATTTAACAATACTGATGAGAAGCAAAAAGTATCTATCAGCAGCTTCCAACTAAAAATGTCAAAAACGGTATCATTCTTCAAAAACCCATATAGTTTGAACCTTGGCTGGCACATCTACTGAGACTCATACTCACACTTGAATAATGGAACTTACTCCAGTTGCCAGTAAGGTGCTGGAGCACAACATCATTTATCTTTTACAGTCGACAGCTATTTTGATTAATGACTCTACAGTGAAAGAGACAAAATCGTAAAAGATTCTATCATGGCGGAGTTTTTCAGAAACAGGAGAGAAAGATCTGGCATCAAGCCTCTCTAGCTCTGCCGTGCGCTGATATCATCGGCTCGAGCTCAGCGGAGGCGCTGTTTTTGAACTCACCAGAGTTGGTCATGAACTCAAACGGGCCGCTGAAATCCCCGTAGCCGGCCGCCGTACGAGCTCGCACATGGAACACGTAGGAGGTGAGCGGGGTGAGGCCCTTGATGTCGGTATTCCTAGAAGAGGTTTTTATGATTCGATAGCTTCTTTCATTCTGGTCCTGAGGAAGACGGAAAGACAATAGCGTTGACTCAGTGCCTTACAGAACAGATCTATCTTCTAAAAGCTCTGGTGTCCTTGACTACATTTCATGAACAGACTCTCCTGTGGCACCCCTCACCTTCTCATAGTACTTGACCTCATACTCCAGGATGACCCCGTTGGCTCTGTCTGGTGGCTGCCAGGCCAGGGAGATGGTGTGTCTTGTGATATCCTTGGCCTGAATGGAAGTCACTGGGGAGGGAGCTGGTGAGATGATCAAAGGAAGAGAAAAAAGAAGACAGAAAATATTTAGCCTGCTGCTTTCTCCCAGTGTTTTCAGCTTTGGAGACATTGAGTCTGTTTTGTGCTGCTCTCCTAAATCCCCCAATCTTTGCTCCCGCTGAGAAAGTCAAACAGCGGGCCAGGCCACAAGGCAATCACTTCCATTTGTCTTTGAACTTGGCTCCCATTCAAAATTGAAGGCGTTTACAGAACTATATGGTCACACAGCTGAATTGCCACAGCTGGAGAGCAGGGCAATACTCTATTCCTGATCTAATGCTTGGCATGCATAAAACTGATCTAAGATTACCTCAGTTGACACAAGCCTCTCAGGCACTTTTCTTAACTTCATTTTGTGTAGATTCACAGGTCACCCTGGGCACATACATTGCTACAAAGTGTATGAATGAAATTAAATGAGCTCTACACCTTTCGTTTCTTTTTTCTCGTCAAGAGAACAAATCAATTGGTTTTCATTAAAGCCGCTGTGTGCGATCTTATCTCCGAGCCCTTTCTGCTGCAGCTGATAATGAGGCCATATTTCAAGCAGCCGCGTTATCTGCGTTGAGACGCCTTTAACATGTGAAGGTTAAAGCACAGATAATGGCTTACACCCGTCCCCTCCCTCCAGTGCGTCGCCTCTGCACAAATCAAACCCCTATCTTCAGGGAGTGTGACAACACTAAAATTAGGTCATACACACTCTCGACGTTACAAAGAGAAATAGATAGGCACAGGGTAGATAGTGTTGTAAACAGAGAAACACTTCTGTATGGATTGAGTTTTGAGCAGACAACGTGATATGGCAGGTAGAGCCACAGACCAGTGAACAAAAAGGCACACAAGTGAGCAGAGACAAAAAGATATGGGACACAAAGACATACACATCTCCAGCGCTTTGGTGTTCTAGCATTAGCAAAATTCCTGTAGGAGTTTAAAACCCCTTCTACATTCACACAAGTACCCTCAACAGCCCAACAACCCCACTCATCTACTCTCCCTGGAGAGAGAACAAAGCAACACACAAAAACACATTTCCACTGATGCCAGGTAGCATTTCTTTACAGCATCTGCTCTTACGAGTTCACAAGGAATGATTCTTTGACCTCTGCTCCTCGGTGATTACTGTAACCTTACTCGTTCCAGGCCATCTGCCTTTTAAAAAATTACAGTGGGATGATTAATGAGGGGTTCGCGGTCCACCGATTATGATTGGATTATCTATGACATTATATACATTCTCATCACTTTGAGCGGGGGCTCCAGGGAGCCTAGCCTTCGAGCTAATGCTAACAAAACCCTGCTTTTAGCTGCGGATTGAGTTCAAACGGGCCTGGAATTCAAGCACCAGCAATGGATTGAGTTTCAGTGTGGTGAAGAAGCGGCAGGATGAGGAGGGGGGCAGAGGGTCTGTGACCGGCGGGGGTTGAGATTGAGACGGAGAGGGATGGGATTGCAGACATCTCTTAGTAAATAGATTAACCCAAGGTTGTGTCATCCTGTTGGCCTAATGTGTTGCGTCTCCGTTAAACAATTAGATGGCGGCCATTTGTATCCCTCCGATCAATCATACCCGGCAGCGAGAGCCAATTTGAAGGCCCTCCTGGGGCTGACCGAGGACGCTCCGACTCCGAAAGAAAAACCCCTGAAGGGTCACAGGCCTTCTTTCCCCAAAGGTAATCCGCACATCCATCTTTTCCTCCAAAGATGACAGATATGGCGGTTTAATCGTGTTCCGCTGCTCTTGTTGCGTTTTTATTTTTCCCTCGACTAATGTGAGGATAAAGATGAGTGATTTTCTGAGCGGTCGCGTCTCAGGTTTTGTTACATGACACAGCAGCCCAGAAGAAGTGATCCATCAAGGCTGAGTCTTAGGACTTGTTAAAAATAAATTAGTCAGATGAATGCCTAAAAAGCAAACTGACACAGAGACAAATTTGAAATATTGTCAAACCATGTGTGTACAAATTACACACAGCTGATGCAAGACTAAATTTGAGACGTCTGTCCTGAATAGGGAAACGTTTCACCTGAGGCTGCGATTGGGGCAGACCCTGCTAGACTTGCTGGCACCTCTGTAGATGAATTTAAATATGTGGGGCAGGTCTGTAATTTCTTACTGCCTCCTGAACGCGTGGGCTAAACACGCTGGTGGAATAATAAGTGTTAGGCGCAATGAATATTCAGATCTCATTTCAGAATTGCGCTCTCCAAAAAAAACCTCTTTCATAGCCCGCTACACTAGTACACACACACATACAGTAAACACACAACGGACCTCATTACACAAACAGAAAGACAGAAATTCACATAGAAAAACACACCTCGTCCCATTATCTCACACAGACAGCAAAAAACCCAATCATGCCATCCATGCATACATTATAATGAGTAAAAACCTGGCAGAGACACTGGGTTTGGCTTGATTTGTACATCACCTTCCCAGAAGAATAGTGCAGCAGATTTTTAATTTTTTTTGCAGACAGTTGTGAGGTTTTGTGTCTGCGTGCTTGTTCAGTGAGCGAGTTTGTCTTAGCGAGCATGTTCATCACAAAGTATTTGTGCAGCGAGGAGCATCTGTGGTCGGCGCGAGCATTTGCGCGAATATGCGGTCGATTACAGTTTTGACATTAAAAGAGACAGAGGCCGGGGTGCACATGTGGCTGCCAGATTGGAGCCTGGTTGCCAGATTTGAGTCACTCAATTTTGCTGCCGCCAAGGAAAAATAGTCAAGGAGGGAGCCGTTTTTCAGGGTGTCGGGAAAATGGCTCCTGCTTACAAGATTCTCCCCCCGCCCATCCCACCTAACCCCTCCGCCGCTTCCACCTCCTCAAAACACATTTCCACATGCACGTCTGTCCGGTTTGCCAAAGAGATGGAAACTCACACGCATGTGCTCTGACAGACGTGCCCACACACACACAGTCTCTCATGCACTAATTCACTTTTAGTCACCTAAGCCTGCCAAGTATTTTGTATCGAGACATAAACACCTCACTCTCCGACTCTCGTTCCCATTTTCTCACACATACACACACACAAAAGTGCTTGATCCCATAAAGGGGGAGAAAACATCCATTTACAGCCAGGGGTCAGTTCAAAGCTTGGACATCTCCCCCCCACCCTCGCCCCTCCCGTTCCCCATGCAGTCCGGGTGAAAGGGTTACACCCCGGCTGATTTACGACAGTGGAATTGTTCGTGGCGACACATGGAATCTGACCTCCTCATGCACACACAAGTGCATGCCTGGTCACAGCACACACAATCAACAACCCTCATGTCTTCATTTTTATCTGCTGCCCATCATTTTTCTCCGCTGCACCGTCTTCCTTTTAACTCTCACGCAAAAACGCGTAAGCGCTCCTTTCCTTTCCAACCTGCCTACCTCACTTCTTCCCTTCTCGTCGAAATTTGAACTTTTATGGGAAGGCGGCGGGGGTGTCTTTTCTACAGCACTTATAAATCCTAATAAATCTATCATAATAAATGTGTAATCCACGGTGTCTGGATGAGGGGAGGCGATACAGAGAGAGGGACAGCCACAGATGACTGGCTGGATTACCAGCGGCTGAAACCAGAGCCTCCAAAGCCCCTACCGAGCATTAGCAGGAAGAAATCCAATCAGTCTGGAGCTATTCTCTTGAACACGCACACACACATGAGCACAAATTAGAACTGACACACACATGGAGTCACACAGATGACATTGTTCGAGGGGCGAACGCGGATCATCTCCATCTATGAGCATTCTGCGTCGCACATTTTCTTACTTTCAGCCGCACATGCAGTCCCTCCCACATCCACACTAATAGAGCTTCCAGCTGCAGCTTCATATAACTAATCCGGGGGAACAGTTGTGAAACATGCACCGGTGACGAGCCAAAGGCAACATCATCTATATCTTACAACTTCAAGTCAGCAGATTAGCCTCGAGCAACCTCAGGGGGACACGTGTGTGTGTGTGTGTGTGTGTGTGTGTGTGTGTGTGTGTGTGTGTGTGTGTGTGTGTGTGTGTGTGTGTGTGTGGCGATGTCTTTGTATGAATCCATGTCTGAAAGTGTGCACCTCGGAGTCTCTGTGCAACAGTGCATCTATGACCGTACAGACATGCTATTACGAGCCCTCGGTGTGGACTCCAGGGTGTGCTCCATTACAGCTCCCACACATGCCTGTCTGGCAGGACTCGCAGCTCTCCCACAGGCAGCACACCCATTCATCTCTATCTTCCTGACCCCGGCTGATAAATCAAGCCACTGTGTCCTTAAATTGCCAGTCCAAGTCCTATTCAAGATATTCGCTTTTCCCATGGATGGAAATTAGTGATAAAAAATGGCACAAAAAGGCACTTAGCTTGCCACCCAAGAGCAGAGCAGTAAAGAAGACCAAGGTAATGATCGGCTATAAGCGGAGGAGAGAAGGGAGGGATGAAGAGAAAGGACCAGGGTCATAAAATCCATTTGCACAACAACCAGTTACAAAGCGGCTAAATGACAAAACAACGGGAGGCTTTGAACGCACCCCAGGGCTAGAGGGCCCTTCTCCAGCTCTTAAGGAGAGACTGAATTCACGGGTGTATTCTACAAGAATAATTACATGCACATACACAGACACACACACGGTCTAACAGCATTTGCAATGAAGCCTCCACAGATCAATACAACTCATCTAATTCATTAGCTTGGGAGCTAAATATAGCACGGTGGCCCTATCTGCAGCCTAGGCTTCTCATGCCTAATTATGCAAAACTCCAGTGAAATATTGCAGAAAATCATTTCCCCCTGCTGAGAATCCATCACCCTGCTCAGTAATCACCCAGCCTTCACCCAAATTATTCACAACTTTAATAAACATGTTTTGACACGCAGATTGCCCCCAAAAAAGTACTCCAGGCATTCAGTGTAACGAACCTGTGCTCTGCATCAAACATACGCCAGCACACACTTTCTACCAACACTTGAGACACAAATCTAACTTGGACTTTATGATCTGCAGTAAAGTGGAAGTAAACCACTGGAGATCCCTCAGAAATCAGTTAAGTAAGCAAACGTGAGGAGGTTTTATAAAATAGGAAAATGAGTGATTAAAATGCTGTTTCCAAGGTTAGGAATGACATTCAATAAACGGAAATGTCTATTAAAATAGCCATAAGTTACTATAGTGATGATGTTTCCCAGTGGGAACTATTGTAGTATGTTGTGCATTAAAAATATGTTGATGGGTCCTAATAAATTACATGAATGAACACCAGAACTGCAGTTATAAATATTGTTTTTATGTGGCCTGGTATAAAAAAAAACAAGTACTGCTATTTAGCTGATTCTTCATAAGCTTCTTTATGCGGTACCAGAACTCTGGTTTAATCTTTTGACCCTAAAGCAGTTTTTGTCCGTTTTTTGCTCCTGTCACATTTTTAGTCATTATGGACACATTTTTTTTACTGTCGTATAAAGTCCTGAACCTCTATGGAAACAGCACAACCACGGCTAGAAGAAATGTCTTCTGTGCAGCAAAACCAAGTTGTACTTCAAAAAATCAAACCAAGAAAAAGTTGCATTTCTTTCATTATGTGTTTTACAAAAAGTGGAAAACCCTGGAATGAATGTGTGTCCACATGGGCTACCTGTACTGGAAAAAATGGTGACTCTACATACTGTATATATTTTACAGCATAGACTTTTAATTACTTTCCATACTTTCCTCCTATCGTCTCTGCATAAACACAGCTTTTAGTTCAGCTCAGTGTATTCGAAAAGCCCTTGAATTTTTCTCTTGTGACTGCTAGAAAAATAGCAGGCCTTTCACACCAGCCAGAAGGTGTTGCTGCTAGCAGGTTTAAAGATGTCATTTGAAATATGTCTTTGAATCTATTTTAATGGTCAACAGGTTGGAAAAATATATTGATATGTCAATATATTGGACCTATCATTTATTCCTGAGCTATTCAATGCCAATATTGGCAATTTTTAACCTATATTGTTGGAGTGCTTGGACTATCTATTGGATTCTCACAAAAAAATATTATTATTGGACGTTAAGAGCCCACGTTAGTCACATTATCTCTGTGGGTAATAGCTTCTTTTAATAGAACCACTGAAACTAAACACACAGTCTCTCACCCATACACTCATCATCAACTCTGGTCGTCTTACCGGCCTGGTTGGTGGTGACGGTCACGGACACGGCCTGCTCCGGCCCCGGGCTCTGAGGCGACACCCCGTTCACTGCCCACACCTCGAAGGTGTAGTTGGTGTGGGCTTGCAGCTCGTTGATGGACACCCTGGTTCCCTTCAGGCTCAGCTGCTGCGGGCTGAAGTGGATGCCGTTTCCGCAGGGCTGACAGCGCCGTCCGTCGGGCCCGCAGCGTTTACACACCACATTGTATGTCAAGTCTTGGCGCCCTCCAGAGCTCCGGGGTGGGCTCCACTCTAGGTTTACGGACGTCTCGTTCACATTGGAGATGAGGTGGACCGGCGCAGATGGAGGGCCTGCGGAGGAGGCGGAAAGAGGAAGGAGTTGATGCCGTTAGCAGCGGCGGTCAGAATAAACAGCAACGTGCCAAATGCAAAGCAGGTACAGAGTTACATTAATATTTACTTGTGGTTACTGATGAAAAATGGAGCAGAGAGGGAGACGGTAAAACTGTCTTCACATCAGTTTTCATCAGCTATACTAGTATCTCTTGGCGTATGCTTCAAAAAACTGAGTCTGGAGTGATTGTGGTAATTGATTCTTCCCATACATGTGCATATAACAAAGATGTGAGCGTGTAATTGACAGGGCTATCCCTTTATTGAGAGCTGAGGCTTCTTGAATTCCATTTTAATGTCCTGTCCATTACAGTGTGGGAGGATCCGATTTCACCTCAGTTAATTCAGAATGTTAACTGAAATCCAATAGGCCAGCAGAGATCTTTCAGATTCATATGTCGAATCAGCTGGAAGGTGGCGGAGCGCCTGAACCCGCTGCTAACAGCACGGCTTTATGGCACCCACTCAGTAACTTTAGACAAAGTTTGCTTTGGACCCTGTTATTTAGTTCCTGCTCTGATGTAAAACCTCCACTATGGGCTTTTTATAAGAGAAAGCAGCTCCAGAGACAAGTGACACAAAGTCCCCAGCGCATCAATCCCAATTTACATGTCAGCCCCGTTGTAATTAATGTGTTTTTTTGCGTTGCTTTCAAACATAAGCGGCGGTAATTGACTTAACTCTCCGTTTCTCTCTCTCCCTCTCTGTTTTCCCCGTCTCACTCGCTCTCTCCCTCTGACTAATGAAGCGCACACGAGCGGACTGGGGGGATCGATGCGGGGTGAAATATGAAAGCCAGTCAGTCCACAGACGAATCATTTCACAACGGAAATTAATTATCAGTGTTATTTTTGGAGGAGCAGAGTGGCAATGAGTGATTTCACAGAGACGCAGAGAGCAGCAGCAGAGGGGACAGTGTGTAGGAGTGTGTGCACATAGGCGCCCGGGGAGGAAGGAAGGAGTGCGCGTCTGTGCACGAGCGTTGCCGTTTTAATGGAGACGAGGAAGCACAGTTTTACCCGTAACGCGCGTCGTCTTCGAGGGACGCTGTGGACCGGACTTGCACGGCAGCATTAGTCTGGCAGATAGCGGCGAATGAGCAAACACTGAGGGGGAAGCAGAGGCTGAGAGGAAGGAGATGGAGAAGGACAGAAGGAGAAGACAAACACCGTCTGTTCATCCAGAAAGCCACTGATTAGTATGGAAGGAGCAGGTCTGGGTGGATGGATGGAGGGATGGAGGGGACAGAGATGGAGGGTGAGGAGAGGTGTCTGCTGAACTGCACAGGACACAGGCTTTTAGATGAAAGGATACAGAGTAGACTGTGTTAATATTACCAACTGCACCCTTTGATGAAAATCTATTAATAAATTCCCATTAAAAATGATGATAAAGGAGTCGGTCGCCCCCCTTTTCCCCTTGCTTTTTCTTCTCCTCACCCACTTCTCCTCTCTTGCTCTTTTACCTCATTCCCCACCGTCTGGTTCTCAGACAATGGGAACGAGTTACAGATGAGGTTTCTAAATTAAGGTGCCAACACAAACCGTCACTATAATAGTGTCTTTCTCTGTGTGCTGGCTCTGACTAACCTTTACTCCCTTTGCACTAATACTTAAT
This sequence comes from Amphiprion ocellaris, assembly GCF_022539595.1. Classification (NCBI taxonomy): domain Eukaryota; kingdom Metazoa; phylum Chordata; class Actinopteri; family Pomacentridae; genus Amphiprion; species Amphiprion ocellaris. The sequence continues at coordinate 19,810,317 of NC_072772.1, forward strand.
AGCACACTGTCTGAGATGCGAGGCTGTTATCTGGACCTCAGGTGTCATAAACATAGCAGAGCAAAGGTGATAGATAGCCTGTGGTAAAGGAAGTTTAGGGACCTAAAGCAGTTGCAGTTTTACTTTTATGTAATTTTTTGGTTGTTTTCCTTTTACAAACACCTCACAATTTGCTTTCATATGCATTACCCCAATCATGGGTAAAATGTACTTTGCGTCATGTATATTCTAATAATGACACAAATCACAACAAAAGGAAAAAAAATTTAGTTTTTTTTTTTTATTTTACAACAACTTAAACAAACCTGGAATTAACATGAACAGCATTTTTAAAGGCCCACGTGTTATCAATACTGGACAAAATTGTGACGAGATATTTTAGTTCTAACTTTCTTTTTCAATATTTATCTCCTCTCTGCTTTGTGTAAACACATCCTGCAGTTCAACTGAAAAGACAGAATTTTTGTTATATCACTGTTGGTTACTGCTGAATGAGAATGCTTTCTGTATGTAGGATAAATAGCATAATTTTAGCCATTTTTTTAAAGATACCAAGCTAGCCAAATCCACCGGTGGGTTTTGAGGTTCAGAAAGTTAATAAATGGGCTTTAGACAGAACCAGGCTAACTGCTCCTTCTGCTTTCAGTCTGTATGCTATGCTAAGCTAACTGGATCCTCTTCTTTATTTAGGACACAGACATTAAAGTGGTACCAATCTTCTCTTCTCACTCTGCCAAGAAACCATATAAGCATACTTCTAAACAAGTCCTGTACGACTGTCAGGAAAACAGATTTCGGTAAGAGTGTGTGCACTGGCAGGTGTGTGTGTAATCACCTCGCAAAGATTATTTTGTTTGTTTGTTGCTATGACAAACAAGGCAACAGCACTATATAACTTTATAGCTGCCTTAAACACATTCCACCACGTCCTGCGTTACACACACACACACACACACACACACACACACACACACACACACGCACAAACTACCTTGGCTGTACCTGTCACTCTCCCAGAATGCACCACTGGGAGCAAGGGAGCGTGGGAGAGCCGTCGGCTATGACTGACACCCGGTAATTAATCCTGGATGGCAGGGAGAGACGGGAGCACAACGCTCGTGCAACCTTCCTACAACATTAGCTCAACACAGCCTTAAAATTCCCTTCTCTTACGGGAGAAACCCAGAGGGAGACGTAGAAAATTTCTCTTCAAAAAAAAAGTCTCCCTCCTCTCCTTCTCTGTTCGTTTCCGGCCTTGCAATTTGCTCAGAGCTTTATTTCTTGCTTTCCTGTCCCTCCTTTGCTTCCATTTCTCCCTTTAATCTGTCTTTCTCATTTTTCCTCCACTCCCAATCTCCATCCCTCCCTCCCTCTCCTTCTTTCACCCCTCTCTCTCTTTCTGTCTCTTTCTATCAGTAATTGTTAGCCGAGTGTTGCGCAGGACCAGTTAGAGAACCGGCTAAATTGGCCAGAGCATCGACCTTGCTGTTACCATCCGGCTGGGATTCATTCAATGCCCCCCTCGAGCCCTCGCTGCGCTGCGTTCATTCCTCACTCCGTCCCTCCCTTTTCCTCCACAAAACCACCACTAAGAAAACTGGGAAAAAATCTGAGAAACACATCAAGGGCCAGCAGAAACCCCAAACTGGAGAACACCCCCTCCATATAACCTGAACATAGCGGAGCAACCAGCTCCCATGGGTGTCTGTCCCTGGTCCTCATTACTGCCCAGTGGTGTGTATTTATGCTCACACACTGTTATCCATGAGTAATGCCTATTTTTTCCCTGTATATTAATATTATAGGCTACACTGTATGAATTGGTTGAGCTGTGTCCTGTGTTAAGTGATGTTTCCTACCTGTTGAATCCATCATGCTAGTGAATATTAGCATTTAAAATATGTGAAGCGAAAATAATAAAACTTTTTGGTGCAGCTGCCTCTGGATCTGAAAAAGAATTCTTGCCCTAATTTTAGGAAAAATAAAGACAAATGAAACACACGACAGAAACCGCCTTACAAAGTATAAAACAGTCACAGGAAAATAAAATAGGTTGTAAAAATAACTGAAGTAAGCAAAACAAGGACACTGAAAATATACCCCAAAAAAAGGAAGAAATAAAGAAAGAAGAAAATCTTCAAAATTCTGTTTTTAAAAAGTGTTATAACTCATTTATCCTGCCAGCTTCCTCAGGCCGGTTGATCCAAAGAGTGGGAGGAAAAGGAACAGACTGGCTCTCATTTCTAATCTGGAAATCAAATATAGCTCACATTAACGCTCGATCAAAAGTACGATCGCCGCAAACTAGCGAAGATGCAAGACAGACGCTGACAGTTAGAATACAGCAGGAGACCCGGAGCTGCACACAAACAGTCGCACAGCGATGGAATTACACAACATCCAGTTTTAATCATCATCGTGCATCGCTGGACCGCGAGCTAAGAGAGGGGGAAAGCGTTTTCAATTACCCATACACACACACACACACACACACACACACACACACACACACACACACACACACACACACACACACACACACACACACACACACACACACACACACACACAGGCATGCTCCCCAATTACCAGAGATGCTGGCTCTTTCCCAGCCTGACCTTCAGCACGGCAAACTGGGAAATGAATTTAAGAGCTTTTTTTTTCCTCATCTGCTGCGTTCGTAACTCTGAGTGGGTTCTGAGAGAAAGAGAGAGGGAGAATGAAAACAAAATGTGGATGAGGAAGGATGTGTGAGTGACAGTCGTAATTACAGAGCTCTAACGTGTGGGTGAGAAGCAAAAGAGGGGAAAAAATGCACGGGGAAGGAAAACAGGAGTCGACAGACGGGGTGAGAGTTCAAAGATCAAATGTTGACCAGCTGACAAGGAGGGGCAGAGGTCGGTGAGAGTCGGCCTAATGTTCAGTTACTAACCATGGACTCAGGAATGTAGCGGAGACGGCAGCGCAGGGTCCTATAAAATCAGCCAAGTAATGAGCTTCGACAGCTGTTGCTTGCAGCAGCCATCGTGAAACGCCGCGCTCACTAATAAGACAATGGGGATGACCTCCCAGCTCGTCCATAAATAGGCTAGTAAATGCAGGGATGTAGACAAACAGGTCGAGGACAAGAGGAAGGACTAGTAGACTTGTTTTTATTTTCATTTTTCTTAAATTTAGGAATTTTACTTAAATATCACAGTTCAACAAGTATTAAAAGCAGGTGACAATTATATTACAGAATAACCAATATAAAATTGCAGGTAATTTTTACCCTGCAAGTGAGGTCTCTAAAATGTAATTTGCAGCACAGTAGTAGGGATTCATAATCAACAGCTCGCTTGCGTTTTTTTTCTACTTGTTTTCCTCTTTAATTTCTATTACAGGAAGATGAAAACCCACATGTAGCTTGTTTGGTGAAAACAATACTACATACTGAGAGGTATCCTTTAAAAATAGAAAACCCGAAACAGCTTTTGAATATGTTGAGATGTAACATCCAACATTTTTCAAATGTATTAGAAATCAGGTTGTTTGTCATAGTCAGTGTTTAAATATTGAATTGGATGCCACTATTTAATGGTTAAGAATAATTATTCATATTGATATACACTGCTGTTCAAAAGTTTGGGGTCACTTAGAAATGTCCTTATTTTTGAAAGAAAAGCAGTTTTTTTCAATGAAGATAAGATTAAATGGATCAGAAATCCAGTGTAAAAGTGTGAGTTTTCATGGAAAACATGAAATTGTCTGGGTGACCCCAAACTTTTGAACATTAGTGTACTATTTTTGTATTGATTATTCTACTAGTGATTTTCTCAACTGATCACTTAATCTTTTGAGTGGCAATTATTTGTGGAAATCAAAGTAACATCAAAGTCTGGACGAACAGCCTAAACCCAAAGACATCCATTAATTTTAATGTGAGCAAAGTCACAAAGCTGGAAGGGTTTTTCTTGTAAATTGACTTTTGGCACTGAAAAGAAATCTGGCATTTGTACAAAACCCTGGCTATAAATCTACGTATGTGACCTGAAGATCAATCTTTTTCCAGAATCACAGACTACAGCTTTAATCTAGTAAATGCGACAGTTCTAAATTGTTACAGTTCCATCACATCCTCAGGCATTTTCACATAAACTAAACACCCATTTTGTTGCTTTCTATTTCTGACTTGTATTCGTTTATTTGACACAAGTCCAGTGACTACATAAAAACTTTTCTACCGTGTTTGCTGATCCAAGTAAACTCTTTGCGTGTTTGGCGACAGTTGGAAATCACTGCAAAACTCAGCAGGAATCGCTGCTTAGCACCAAAGATGTAGCCAAAATGGAACAATTTTAGAGCTTTCAAATATTCCACAAAAGAGCATTGTTTCTGATCTTGCACACATACTGCGCTACAGGGGAATAATTAGTTCGTTGGAAGGCAGGGGGGCAGTTCATCTAGTCGCCTGATTCAATGAACTGTTTTGCTGAGTGATGAATCCAAAGGAACTTGACAGAACGGCGAGCCAACTATGAGCTAACCGACTAAACAGATGTTTTGGTTGTTAAAATTGCTTTATGACACATCCTCACTCATACACAAACGTCTGTCACATGTAAGCATGAATCTTGTTATTTTGCTGGGAAATGACAGTGTAGAGATTTGTGCATTAGGTGGCTTTTTTCTGTTCGCTCCCTGTTTGTGTATCTTTCTACCAGAATGAACTCCCAGTTCCATGAGTCAGAGAGGGACTGAGGTCTCAGAAAGGGAAAAGGTATCATTAGGCAGAAGGATTGTTAGCAATATTTGTTATCACAGACGTGGTGAGTCAGGGGGCAGGATTGAAAGAGCCAGAATCACCGGGGGATGACTCACACCCGGATGGAGGAAAGTGAAGACACACACTGAACACCTTCCTTCAGCTTGATGCATGGCTGTATTTAGTAACTTCTCCTTTCTCCTTGGCACCTTCACCCCGTTTCTCTGTCGCATCTTATTCATTCTCTGCGCACATCTCCAGCATCCCACCTGCGCTTGCTTTCCCACCTTTTCTGTCACCTCCCCCAAACATTTTATCTGTCTTTCCCATTGTTCTCGCCAACCTCTGCTGTTTTGCAGTCTCTCTGTGGAAGATTGAATCTGGGATGCAGCGGTTTATACCCTCATTAGTTCTATGTCACCATGACTGATCACTAAGTACCACCTGGAATCAAAAGGTACCCATTAAACCAGCAGCCGCCTGCTTTATGTTCATGCAGGAGGACTGTCTGTGTGTGTGACGGGGTAATTCAGGCTGACACTGCATGAGAGAGACAGATACAATCAATGCCCATGTTTAGACGGAGGTGGTCCATCCAAATATGGGTGTACTTACGGGTGCAGGGCATGGATGCCGGGTCCGTTTCAGAGCGGAAGTATCCCTTGTCGCAGGCGCAGGAGGTGGAGCCCTCCCTGACGGAGTAACTGTGGAGTGGACACTTGGAACAGGAGCCATCGGTGGCCAGAGCCCGGTAGGAACCAATCTTACAGGCTGAAAGAAACACAGTAGACGGTGGGCTGGTTAGACGTGATGTGTGTCCACATGCAACATCATCTGGGTATTGCTTTAACATGAAATACAAGAACAGTATTGTTCCTCTCCAGTCACTAATTAAATCTGCAAAACTCATCTCTGGGTATCATTGTTACATATTAAGAAGTTTTTCCATGAAAAAAATCCTATTATGCCTTAAAAGGCTTTAGATGCAACTCTACTGTCTTTCGCCACTCACTGCAGTTCAAGTAAACCAGCTCATTTACAACTCTGCTCAAACACAGTAAATCTACGCTATGAAATGGTAAGTTGTAATACTGGAGTAATTCAGCCATACATGTTCTGTATGTAACTGGAAACTGATTCTGAAGAAATAGACTGACACAGAAAGCCCCGTTCGGACAGTTGTCAGGTTTGGTTTCTTTGTTCCGTTTGCAACATGATATGGACATGTCAACAGGGTAAAACAACCAAATAAGAACTTTTACCAGTTTATACTTAATACTATGGTTCTAGAGATCAGGATTTTTTCCTGCAAAAAGAAATTTTTGGCATCCCAAAAGAGATTTGAAAGGAAAACTACCAATGCCAAAATGATACAAATTCAGAATTAGAAAAAGAACTGTTTTGCTCATTGTTGTTTCATTTACTCAAGCATAAGAGACATTTTTGTTTCTCAAATGGTTAGAAAATGGTTAGAAAAAACAGGAAATGCATAGATTTCTTTCAAATAATTGAAGATAGATTCACTGCCTTTACTATAAAACTATAAGGGAAGTAATCACATTAATCCTCTAGGAAGCATAGAGGTCTTTCTAAAAACTGTCTGGGAACCCATCCAATAGTTGTTGAGATATTTCAGTCAGGACCAAAGTAGTTGACTGGCTAACCAACGGACGAGCAAACATAACTGAAGTACATGAAGCACAAATGAAGTTGTTTTAAGTGTCTAAGGTTTTGGTTATAAGACATGTTGCCATAACACTGCACTTGACATCCTTTTTGTTTCCAGTGGAAGAAAAGAAGAGAATGCTGTGATCTTGACCATTTCCCCCCAATTAGCAACAAGATAACAATGTGTTGCCGAGAGGCTATTACTTCTCTCGCCAATCCCTCCTCCTCCCCTTGTCTTCATCTTCCATCTTCAGTGCTTTCTCACTTTCACCTTTCTCACGAATCTGCGTTCTATTATCAAAAACAACAGAACAGGAGTATAGGGTGCTATTTCCTCTGACAAAAAGAGAAGATCAGATAACTACCTCTTGTCTTTTCTCACAAATTTAAGCTATGCTCTGCTGGCAAGACTTGGAGCTGCAATGAAACCAGAGCCGTTGGCATTTCAGACCATTTAACAAACAAATGCCACCACACTTGGCACACCAGGAGCTCTGTCACTCTCACTCGGCTGTTTTCACTCTGCTACACCGAACACACACACACACACACACACACACACACACCGACACACACACACACACACACAGAAACACAAACCTCGGTCTGAAATGGTAACCTAAGTGACACTCTTCCTACTTTTGGCGACAGTGCTTGCTTTTCTTTTGACTGACAGTTTGATTGGAGGGCTCGTCTTTCAAGGAGTTTCTCCTTCGTCTATCCATTTCTATAATGGCTGGGGAAGCCTAGTGGGGTTATATTTCACCCCCTGAGCGCTGAACCAGAAGACGAGGACAAAAGAACAATTCTCTGAGAGGTGCAGCGCAGACAGTCGCAACACCGATTGGACCAAATAGCCTGTCAGTCAGCAAGGCTGCCGTGTGCTCAGCAGTGAGCGGCGAAGGGTTCAGAGGCCGGAGGGCTGGTTCGGGTTGTGTTAGAGGGGCTGTGTGTGTCTGTCTGTCGAGCTGAGATGTAAAAACACCCACTGAAGACAGATAGGTAAATTCATACCCAATATAAGTTAGATAATTACACACTTACAGTCTGCAGGAGTAAAATAATCTTCCATGCACACACACACACACACATGCATATAAAGGCCGTCTTCAAAAGCACACACACAACCCAGATCTCAAGTACATTTGAAAGGCATTAGGATCTCAATGCCACACTCATAAATACATCTGGGGATCCTACATAGAGTCGCGTAAACAAACTCCCACATCTGCTCACCACACTAGAAATCAAATCAGTGCCTATCCATGTACACCGCAGCAAGGAGGAAGTCCGTCCCCCAACAAAAACACACATTCCATCAACCGACAGACATGCACACGCATACAAACAGCAGAGGAAATCCACAAACCTCCTAAAATACTAGGAAAACCCTCTTTTGGGGTACCTAATAAAGTCAGGTTCTTTGCCCCGCAGCCCAGCAGCTGGATTAGTGTGGCGTGGCGTTAACCGAGCCGTGGCTAGCTGCTACCTGCTGAGCCATTCTTTGCCCATTCCCACTCACTCAGTCAGGGCTAAATCCCTGTCGCTTCACTCGCTAATGCTAAGCTAAGGGCCTCATTGATTGTAGCCTGCAGGGGTGCGTGAAGCCTCCATCTCTTTTCTTCACAGTTGCAAAAAAAAGGGAGGAGAGATTAGTTGGGAGGCGCTTTGTGTTATCTCTCTATCTCTGAAGCAATCTTTCAACGACCGGTCTCATCACTGGAAGCAGGAGGACACTGGGAGTGGCGGGCATTGTTTAAGAAGTTGTGACCGCTTCAGGTGACAAAACAGTTGCTTTCAGGGTTTGTGCATGTGCGCTGACCAGGAAAGTGTGTGGAATTGAGAGTGGGGTCAACCAGCTGTCTGAGATGATGCCCTCATGCTAAAAGCTGTAGGGAGAGTTAATTGAGTCCCATGCTTCACAGCCTTTAGGCCTGAGCCTCTTTAAAGTCTAAAGACACAGTCTAAGAGCAGGCTACCTCAAACTGTGCACGCTTGATGAGTTTTGCGCCTGTCAATTATTAAGCTGTCCCAGGCTAACCCCTCAGTCCTCCCAGGCTGTCCCAAAATTCTTCGCACAACTCCAAATCCCTGTTTGCTATAGACGTGCTCTGGCATCTTCATCTGCAGTTTGAAACTGCATTTCAGAACTTGTGTTTGAAAATATGATGTCAACATAGGAGGGCTTGTTTATACCAGCGACTGCCCTGCAGAAAGGAATGACTGAGGGAAAAGAGAGGTCGATATCCAAGTAAAGCTGGGGAATTTGCTTCCTATTAGGAGTGTGAGGGAAGAGACCACAATAGTGGGTGGTCCAAGAGACCGTGGCTTCACAGAGGAATCTCCCCTGAGACTCGTTGGATTTATCACTGTCCGGGCCAGCCGTGGCAAACCCACTCATAGACGCAAATACAGACACACATGAGCACATGTGTATTTAGTTTTTATGGGATCTGAGCTGAGCAGCTTTCATCATATCCTCTCATACAGCTCTCAAAAGTCTAACCCAATTTTTCCACACCATCTTTTTTTTACTGTCTCCGTTTTCTCCCCCGTTGCTCTCTAACTCTCCTTTATTATTTTTACTGACTCTCTCTCTGCCCTCTATCTCCCTCTCCCACTCTCCTAGGCTTTCTCTCGGCAGGCCTTCTTTCAGACAGAGAGGGGTTTGTCAGGTGCCAAATCCCTGAGCTGAGAGATCAAAGGCAGACAAAGAGACTGGTGACTTACTGTTCTATTCTGGAAAGGCAAAAAAAATGGAATCCCTCATGGACTGGGACATCGCATTCTTCCCCTTTTCTCCCCCAGCAGCTCTTTCACTCATTCAATCCTCCTCTCTGGCTTTAGTCTTTTTTCCCTTTTGTCAGTCTTTCCCCTGCCCGATCCCTTTCCCTGTTGTCTGAGCTAAAGCACGTTTAGAGTAAAAGGGGCAATGAGGGTGGAGGAAGAGGGTTGAGGGAGTTAATGAGTAGTTTTGTCCATGTGGTGGGGATTCTGCTGGCTGAATCGGTTGCGCTGCGTGAGGGGAGGGGAAAATGGGAACTTCTCTTCAAGACGCAACCATCAATGCAGCCATATGTAGAAAATAGGAGTGTACAAAAGCTAATGATACAATGATAGCTACCCACACGCGAGCCAACTAAAACTCGGCTAAGTTTTCCTTTGACTGGCAACAACCCACACACCAGGCTTTGAACAGCCGTCGACGCTCCCTAGATCGCCACCAAATAAAACCACATCTACCCACACACCCACCTACTCCAGCCCACCTTGAGTGACCCGCATGCAAAGCCTGATAGGCAAGCTATTCTGCAGCCTACACAACAAAGTATCCAATCCACTGAGGACTGAAAGCATGAGAGCAAACTTGGCACTACAATAGCCATCCAAAAACCCCGGGAATGTAACACCCAGCGCACGGCACACAATAAACTAGGCCTGCCCAGGCAGAACAATTCCCTCTCTTGTAATCAAAAAAAGAGAATTAAGTTCAATCTACTGCATTTTCCCTCCTTTCAAGGCCACGCTTTATCTTCTTTGGGTGATGAAAACTCGGTCGCTGTTTTTTAGACATAACAGACAGTGAGCGCTCTTCAGAATAGCAGTCTGAGGCATCCTCACAAAGCTGCTCTTTCAAAAAACGGAGCGATCAGCTTTCAGGACTTGAGGGCAAGGAGAGTCTCTCCTTCTCCTGCGCCTTGAGGAGCCAACGATCTCTATTCAATCTGCCTTTCTGCCGTATCGCTCTGCCTTTGTGTCTCTTTTTTTCTCCCCGTGGAAAGCAGTTTGTTGCGCAGGTGAGACTCCTACTAGAAAGGATTACTTCCAACAGTGCTTTGTTTACCCCACAGCTGCAGCCACAAGCTGGATTTACTGCCTATTCCCATTCAGACATGAATATAGATAATAAAAGAGCATCCATATCCATACACCTGAGCCTCTGGCATATTAGCAGGAATAACTAGCTGCTGGCCGTTAGCATCTGTCACTGGAACAGCAGGAGAGTGGAGCAGGTTAACTCATTAATTCTGTCACTGGGGGTTATTAATTACCTCCGGCCCTGACGGCGACGCACAGCCACACGGCCGGCGAAACACATCAGTGTGATGGATGAGGGACACACGGCCACCGAAACTGATCACCAAGATTGATGACATACACTCGACACACATCTTGACCTTGACCTGGCAGGGGAAAAGGTCCTGTACTAGATGTAGCATCCTTTAAAATGCAAAAGCAAGAAAGTCGGGTAGTGACATCTGGCTTGACACCCTTGCTAGTGTTAATGAAGGCTTCAGACAAAAGCCATCGAGGCTAACAATGTTAATAACACACAAGCCAACCTTGCTGACAATCACCGCAGCTTTGCTAATGGTGGCCAGTGCCAGGGGGTGCAGTAGTTGCCAGCAGTTTGTCTGTCAAATGCCGGGTGATTTATAACTGTATTTTCAGCCGCACCGATCCATCACCCAGGAGCCACCCAAGACGCTGCCCTAATTAAAATGTCTGTACCTAACACATTGGAGCACCAGCCAAGGACCAGATGAGCAAAGTGCGTTGTTAAAATGAATATCACAACAAAAGTAAGAGCCTTAGAACAATAAAGGTTATACTCGGTGACATTCTGAGGCCATCAAAATACAACAAACCGTTCCTTCATGCTGATTTATTCTCCTTTTATCCAAATGAAACACCAGACTGCTACCAAAAATGTGTTAATTTGCAGGATTTCACAAGTCATAAATGGACTTTGCTAACGCTGTACAAGACCTTTCACAGGTTTATTTAGCATACGAGCATGGTAACTGTCTAACCATTTCCTGGTTCAATATAGAGCCATTTTTGTTAAGAATGCACTTAAGTGCCACCTATATTGTTACTGCTTGGATTGCATAACTGAAAAATTGAAATATTGTTCTGAAGGCTTCCTGCAGACCAAGGTCTGTGCGCTCTTATTGACACGTAGGCTCAACTTCCTCCATAACTCCTCTAGCCCGGCCTTAAGAAGGAATATTAGCACAATGGCTATATCTCAAAAATCTAAAGTATTCCACCCAGCCACTTCAGAATGTACACGACCACTCCTTTAAAAGCGAGACACGACCTCCTGGAGGTGATTGTAAGAAAAAGAATGAGACAAAAAAAGCAAGAAAAGAGGATGAATACTGATGAAACAAAGAGGAGAAACAGGACTTGAAAATGAACAGAGTAGAGCAGAGGGATGGACAGAACAGAGAGGTGCAGGCAAACAGATCCATCTTTGTTTGGTGAAACACTGTTTGACTTGGCTACGCTGGGTGGGAGCCACTCAGATTCCACTTTTGCACCCATGCCAGGTCTGCCAAGGGTGGCACCACCCAAAGCTGGGCGTTGTGCCAACTGACTGAGGACCTTTTGTGACCTAAGATTCACACAGCAGGTGGGTAATGGACTATAATTCAAGGCAAACAAGGCAGAGATATATACAAATAGAGGCTTACAAACCTCTGCACACCTGCACACTCTCAGGTAGGAACACAAAGCCCTTCAAAGGCCCTCCAGACTACACAGATGCATTTTGCAATATCGTGCATGCATGGAAATACCCACAAACAGACAACCATCAAACAGGCGTTGTGTGAGCGCTGTAAGCACGGGGACAGCAGCGCAGCAGGGACGATGGGAGGTAAACACACTCGTATTGTCTTGGTCCAACTTCCTCAAAGTCTACAGGGGCTCGAGTCTAATGCTGGACGTGTGTGTCTGCTTGTGTGTGTATTTAGCATGCTTTCCTGACATTGTTTACAATGAAAAGAGCTGCATTTCAATTGAGTTATCCAAAGGTGAAAAAAACTGGTAGATGTGTGGGAGGTGGGGGAGTATGCTAATGTTGTTGTGTGAGGGGACACTCACATGGGCACACACCACTAAACAATCGGGAGTTAAACTATTCTACTTGCGGCAAGTCAAGGAGAATGGGGCAGGAAAAGGGAGGATGTGTGAGAACACACACAAACACACACTAAGAATAGGTGAAAAGGAAGAGGAAGCGATAGGGAAGTAGTCTCAATGGGGCCTCATAGCAAATTCTGTAAACAAGTGTAAACCACATGTAGCTCTGTAGGACAAATACATAACTAATCACTGCAAAGCCCAGCAATGCAACACACTCAATGCACAGCTTTGTTGACTTATTATGTGTTAATTGTGCATTTAGTCATTCTTGCACATTATACGGACAGGTGACGAATGAAAGGAAGAGCCTGAACCCTTGAACCCTACAATAATAGGATCCGGTGGCTCTGTTATGCTGTGGGGGGCATTTTGCTGGCATGGATTGGGTCCACTTGGCCTCTTTGACAGAATAGTCACTACAAATCAATGCAGATTTGTTCGAAGTGACCACCTTTGTCCAGTGAAGAAATATTATTCCCTGATAAAGGTGATCTCTTCCAGGATGACAATACATCCAACCATAGGGCACAAGGGGCCATTGAATGGTTTGATGAGAAAGAAAATGATGGCAATCATATGTTATGGACTTCACAGTCACCAGATATCAATCCAGATTGGTGATTTGTTAGACAGCGCTCTCCACCACCTTCATCAAAAGGCATACTGAGGGGATATATTTTGGAAGAATGGTGTTTATCCCTCCAGTAGAGTTCAGGAGACTTGAAGAATCGATGCAAAAGAGCACTGAGGCACTGAAGCTATTATATCACCTGTTCAATACAAAGTGAATCAAGTATCTATGACAGATGGTTTTAAAAAAGCATGATCCAGTCATATATTAATAATTACATCAGTGAAAAAATATGTAAATAATATAGATACAAGATTCCAGACAAACTTTTTTATTTTGGTTGAAGTAGAGCATTTCATTTCTTCATGTCTTCAATTTAGGTGCACTGCTCCTTTTGCCACCGAATAATACATTTGGTGCACGATTTCCCTTTGTGTCAGTTCCTGTACACACTTGTAATTTCTTAACACATCATGTAAATGGCATTAAACAGTCCCCACTCGGATTCTGCAGAGCACACAACTTAGACAGGTATGTTACCAAAAATTTGCTAGTTTGAAAAAAATGTAATAAGATGCTCTAATGTCCAATTATCTAAGTCGAGTGGTTTCATCCACCTGCACAGGTCAACTAGACATACACAGACCTGCCAAATGTCAGAACGGAGAAACCTCTGCAAATGATTAGCTGACCAAAATAGTTGTATACCAGAGCCTCAATATCACCACAAAGACCAATATTAAGCCAAATAAGTATTAAGCTACATGCAGGAGTGGACAATGTGATCTAACTAACTTAAAATGTATTTTAGACTACCTTAACCTAATGAATTGCATTTGAGGTTGATTTTATTGCAAACTGAGATATGCATACATTTAAAGTGATCGATAACGATATCATCATTTGATAACTTTGGTTCACTGCACAGTACTAAATAACCCTAAATAACCCATAGATCCACCCACACTGACTTGTTTTCCACAGGTGTGTAACCTCAAGTGGCTACGTTGCAACTGGAAAATTGTTAGAAAATGATGTCATTACCACAGAACAATAGTGCAAATAGCTTGAAGCAAAAATAAATCTTTTTCCTCCATAATAGGTAGCTTGATATCCAGATAAATACGAAATCGCAACGTTTCAACCATCGCCCGTGGCTGGGAATTTTCAAACGACAAACAGCCCAAAATTAAAAACTGTTGCCGTTTTAAGGGAAACAGATGGTTTATTTCATCTTTCACTATTGTGGAAGAACAAAGAGGTCTTACCAGCTACCCCTGATGAACATCTAGCATGTGGCCTTTTGGATGATCAAAAATGATGCCATAATGATAAATTCACCACAAAAAATGCTTACTTTAAGCTGAAAAGTGACTTTAGGTGACTCTACTACACTCCTGCAGCAAGTCAGATTACAAACACCCCACATACACATGACATACAGTACAATGTCAACTGAAAGCGCACACACATCTGTCAACACTTAAGCGTGTTGAAACACACATCCAAAACTTTAATTACTTAGTTGTCTGCGGTCTCGGGGGCAAGTTTAACATCAACCTTGAAGGCTTCTCAGAGGCAGCTTTCCTCGAGTTGTGAGGAGGGGTTGGCAAGGGTCGACTTACGGGTGAAAAGGAAGGTATTTTTAGGTTGTTTGTTTAGGTAATCTACTTGTAGCTCCCAGACGACAGCCTGTCTGGGGCCTCAAAACACCTTCTATTGTGCATGTGTGTGCACGTGAGGGTGTGTGTCCCTGAGAATGCTGCGCTGCCATTGTGTCTCTGCATCGGGGGCGCGTTTGCATGCAGTCATATGCGCTGTGAGTGTGCATGTGTGAGAGTGTGCGCACCGAGCGTACATAAAAGTTTCTTGGGTCACTAGCTCTTCAACAGCTCGTGTCAGCCCAATGACGGTCTGCTGGTCTCCAGTGTGGCTGTCACTGCTTTGACCTCTGACCTCTCCTGGTGTCACTCAGGCCTCACTCCGTCCGGACCACTTTCTCACCGCTCTCTCTCTCTCTATGTCAAAACAGGATTGAGGTCATTGCTATCGTGGAAGTGATACCCCCCAACTTGAAACTGTGTCAACTCCTGTGCATATGGAATGGCTTGGCATGATGTGTGTGTGCATTCCTAAGCTAGCAGTGTATATGTGTGCGTTCACAAACTTTGCTGCTGGGTGCAGGCGTTGCCCTCCCTAACCCCAGGCTAGTTGAACCTGGCCTTGGGGGTTGGGGTGTAACAGGAGCCTGGGGTTAATGGCTGCTGCTTAGACAGGGTTACTCTGCTAATGTGTTTTAGCCGTTAGCTTTGATGTGAGGACAGACACACAGGCACAGCAATGACGGCGAGAGAAAAACAAAGGGATGGAAGGTTAAAATACACAGCCAGCTTTGAAGTAAGTGTGTGGTCACTGCGGGAAGAGGGCCAGAGTCAAGATTGCGTCTTGTGTTTTGCATTTCTTGGATTCTTCATCTTTATCCATTTCAAGTATGTCTACAGCTCCTCCTGCGTTTTCTCTTATCTCCCCTTATCTGTACGATTTCTTTCACCACTTCAGGTGATGATTCATATTTGGCAGCTTTGTTTGTAAGTCAAGCAGCACCAGAGCCTCGCAGAGCTGCCAAAAATTTCTTCATACTTTGTTCATTCTCTTGCCTAACCAATATCGCATCTCAACGCACTAAATCCAAAAGATTATCACAGTAAGTCATGATCCTTTAGCTCAGTAAGAGCCAGTTTTCTTTGCCAAAGAGTTCTGCAGTCTCAACTTCTATCTCAGTGAACTGCTCAGAGGGCCAGTTCAGCCATACTCCCTGTAGTCCCAGTGAAAACAATTCAAAGTCAGGTGAAACAGCTCCACAATACGCAGAGGTGAGATTGACTGTAATATCAACCACAGCTGCCGGAGGTCGTGACACAACCACACCAGGCTTGTTCAAAGAGCCATCACCGTCTGTACCCATAACCCCCCACCTCACCTTTCACATCTCCAGCCGTTTATCAGTGACACTCACAGCAATCAATTCATCTTTCGCTCTCCCAACACACACTTCGTTCATCTCACACATGCACCTGGATATATCTGTGTTCTCTCGTTCGATTTCAAGCACTTTCTTTTCTCTCAGTGTCAATCCTGTATGTTTTTTTCTGTTTTTTCTCTTCCTCTTTCTTCTTCCACCTCACATACCTCCATGGTGCGAGCCTTCAAGCGATCACATCTTTTTTTTCTTCCCCTTCCAGCAGTATTTGCCTACTTGCTGCGATCAGGAAGGATCAAAGTTTGTAATCCCAGAGACGTGCACTCGCACGGACACACCTCTGCCTCTGGCTGGAGATCTGCAGCTTCGGATCCTCCGACGCTGCAAGACGTCCACATCCCCAAATTACATTTCAGCTCTCCCGCAGAGAGGTTACACCTCACAGGCAACGCCATAGTGTGTTTGATCCACATGTAAGTTTGCATTTCGGTGTGCACGCGCATTGCAGCAAGAGGTCTGCAACCTGATCTCAAAGCCCCTGAGGTTCTACCATTGTTGCTACACAGAAGAAGCCAGTCAGTAACACATTTGTTTCATGGTTGCTATTGGGAACAAAACATTGTGTCACAGTTGCAGAATTCAAAATTGACCTAGAAACGAAAAGTGAACATATTTTAACAGCTGAACATATTTTCAAGTATTTCCAAAGAAAACACTTGAGTTATAGCTCACTGTATTAGATAGATACAGTAGAGAAAGACAGGAAATGTGGGGAATGGCATGCTTTAAAGGTCCAAGATTAGCAGGAATCGAACCAAGGACTCACTGCTTGAAGGCAATTGCACTCGTGATATGTGCCCTAACCGAGCTGCCACCTTGAAGCTACGGTAATTGCTATGTCACTACTGACAAAGTGGCTAGTCTCTGATAAAGGGCATAAATACAGTGTTACTGTTGGAGCATATTCTGGTGCCAAGGATGTGCCAGCTTGGCAAACTGCCTTTATTAATTCTGGGCAGCGATGGCTTGGTGGTTGAGTCTCTGGGTTACTGATCAGAAGCCCCAGTGTTGGAACTTGAGCGGGGTCCTAAACCATATATTTCCCAGGGGCACTTTATCATGGCTCACTCTGTGTTGGGATATGCGAAAAAGAGAAAAGAAGCAAAAGAATTCCACTGTGCTGTAAGATATTTGTGACAAATCAAGGATTCTTCTTCTATAGAGTTGATCTAGCCCTGCACAATTCAACCTGGATGTAGGTTGATGTTTTCAACCTAAATGCACCTTTAAATGCCAATTCATGTTTTGTGCATCTGCAAGGGTATCCATCGCCTAAATTTTGTCATCCACTTACATACAAAAGGGTCCATGTGGATCCCTCCGAAATTTGTGGCTACAGGGAGATTGTGCACATACCAGGAAACAAATGGTGCACAAAACAAATGCTTCTTAAGAGGACAGACAGTGAGAAGAGATTTTCAGTCATTCTTAACTTTAGAAGTCATCATTGGAGGTTCTTTGGTTTGTTCATGCTTTCCATTGACAGTGCCCTAACAAAGTGGGGAGTTCTAAATTCTCCAGAAATCCTGTGATATGTTCACCCACTTGACACACCTCAGAAATAATCCCACTGACATGGTGCTACAGCCAATCTGTAAGTAGTCACATCCAGCCTTTCAAAAACATCCATGTGACCAACATGTATGTATTGAAGTATGAATAGAACTGCTCTGTTAAAATCAACATCGTCATGCAGAAACCATGAATTGACTTTAAGCCATAGCTGATGTCTCTCCTCGTGCCTTTATGTACACAACTATCAACTTTTATCTCTTTATCAACAAACTACTTTCATCCCAATGCACCAATTCATCTTCTGAGATGTTGATTTAGCCAGGACACTTGTAAGTCCATTTCACCCTTTGAAGTGCTCCAAACTCATCTAGCAATGTCTATATGGAACATGGCTTTAGGTCCACAATCCTGGATGCCCGCTTCACACTTCTTACTTATCACAACTGTAACTCGTGGACATGTTGTCTCTAAAACCGCTTCCTTGTAACAACCTGCATGTTTTCCTAGATTCAAATCACACATTGTAAGTGTGTGTGTGTGTGTTTTTACAGGGAGAATGAACCAGTGTGCCATTTCCTCCGCCACCGTGATTAGAAAAGAGGGATCTCAGCTCATTAAAATGGGCACTGCGGCCAGTCTCAGGGCCCATCAGATTACACAGCAGCCCTTTATTGCAAGGCTTTTTGTCATAACCCCTAACTGATTGCTACGGAGCAGCCTTTGATTTGGCCACTGAACTCTGTGCCCTGGGAGAATAAGGATGACGACGAAGGAGAAGAAAAGACCACCTACTATTGGTCCGGTAGGATGGAGGGAGCTTAAGATAGAAATCAGTGGGGAGAAAGAGAGAGGGAGAGATAAAACATTTTCAAGGTGTTTGCAATCAGCCTCCCATTGTCAGACAGTGAGGGAGAGCTGGCCGTCCATCTGAGGAGCTGCTGAGCTGCTTTGTCTCCGGGCTCAGATCGCGCAACGAGATTGGAACGTTAATAGAAGTTCATGATACAGCATGCGATATGCCTGCCGAGACAGATGCACAGAATAAATATAGGACAGATAATAGTTCAGACACACATACCTCGTGTCTCTCTACACACACATATACACACACACATTTACACACACACACAGTCCTCGCAATCAGTAACATATTTGCCCCAGATCAAAGGGATTTCCGTGCAATGGTGAACCGACGGATGAAGTGCAGAAAAAGCACGGCTGCCAGACTGGAACTAAATCTCTTTCCACTTCACTTCCCCCTGTGTTTTTTGTCTCTTTTCTCTCTCCCTACCTCCCTCCCTGCTTCCTCATCTCCATCTCCTCCGTTCTTCTTGGCGAGAGAGGTCTGTTCTGCCTCTCTGTCGGCACAAAGAAGGTGGCAGAGGCCCTCTTTCTCTTTCATAACCTCTCTCTCTCTCTCTCCAAAACAGTCCACCCATGCCCACTTGATCGCTGTCCACTCCTCCCTCTCCTACCCGTCTTTCTCTGCCTATACATCCGTCCATCTCCCCTAACAAACGCTGCCTCCTCTGTCCGTCCGCCTGCCAGCCGAGGGAGAAAACGGCGGTACGGAGGAAAAGAAATTTAAAGTGAGTGAAGGAGAAAGCGAGGGGGCAAGAGAGCAAGAGCGAGAGTGTGCAGGAGTGCAGGAGAAAATGGAGGGAGAAGAAGGGAAACGGCAGGGACGGATAGAAGGAGAGGGGGGTGAAAGGACTGCAGGGTTGTGTTGGTAGAGAGCTGGGGTATTGATTCAGGGCCTTTTGACATGCTAATTTGCTTGCTGACTGCTTTAATCGCTCCCTCTTCCCATCGCGGGCTTCAAAGAGGATGCTTTTCAAAAAGATGAGGGCAGAGAAGACGAGAGGAGAGGAGAGGAGAGGAGAGGAGAGGAGAGGAGAGGAGAGGAGAGGAGAGGAGAGGAGAGGAGAGGAGAGGAGAGGAGAGGAGAGGAGAGGAGAGGAGAGGAGAGGAGGAGAGAAGACGAGAGGAGAGGAGAGGAGAGGAGAGGAGAGGAGAGGAGGAGAGGAGAGGAGAGGGAAATGTTATCATCCTTCTAAACCCCTCTTTTTGACGATTCCATGGCACATGTTGCTGATGCTAGCTGCACTGTAAAAACAGACTGCACTGTACCCTTGCTGTTCAAATAAAACCCTGCACCTGTAATTTATACAATTTAGAATTTGAAAGATGAACTGAATGCTGAGTTTTCTTTTAAAAGCTGGAAAAACACTTCAAAAACCAAGCAGATTATCTGAAAAATGCATCGTGTCAAAGTTAAAACCAGTTTCCATTAACAGTTGACATACTGGAGATACATGGTTTACATTTGTGCAAGATATGCAGCGATTGATAACAGCCTGCAAATGTTGGGCACTCAGACAACTATTACATTTGGACACTGAACACAAAATTTATTTATTTATTTCCTCCAAAATGTTCCTGGAACTGTCACACTGTTTGCCACAGTTAGTTTTATTTATTTTTTTCCAGCTTTGTAGCTCATTTATTTCCATGGTATATTGCTTTGTTACCATCTAAAAGTAAAAGTCAAATTCATTTAGCAACACTTGGCACAATTTTCTCATTTTTCCTGTGTGACTAAGCTGCATAATCAAGAAACCAAATAAAGCGCAGACTGCAGCTGATTTTATGGTCTTTTCTTTGAAAAACAACTTTTATTCTGCTAATGCTTTAATTAAGAAAAGGATCGTTTTACCAATGTAAATTAACCTGTTTGGGGAATTTAAATGGCACCTGTTGCTATTTACAGACAGGTGACAAAATAAAGGAAAATGCTGAACCCATGAACCCTACAGTGAGGAGATCCGGCAGCTCTGTTAAGCCTTGATTATACTCTCCCTTGTGGCTGTGCAGCTGTGGACACTACTGACACATAGCTCTTGCAATTATACTTCTTTCTGGATTGCCTGGAGGACTTCATTCCATATATATATATATATATATATATATATATATATATATATATATATATATATATATATATATATATATACTGTAAGTCACAATCTACATGTTCCAGACGTGGACACTACTGCCCTAGTAGCATAGTAGAACAGAAACTTTGGCCTTCAGGTTGACAGAGGGGTTTGCATGGACTCTCATTATGTTTTCCCTTTCTGTAGAGTTGCAAAGTCTTGGAGAATCAATGCCAAGGAGGACTGAAGGTGTTCTGGTGGTATGTGGTGACCCATTCTCTTATGAAGGTGCTTTATGTTAGTTTTTCTTTAATTTGATAGCCATCTGCGACTCTATTCAGAAAAATTACCTTGAGGTCATTCCACTGACAGTTTCACATACTATTTAGTCTAATACCCTGCGTTAAAATCTTATTTCCCATTAAACAGTTTAAATTGAAATCATTATTTCAAATACAGTTTGACAGCTTTTTTCTGCAACAAGTGTCAGCTCCATGAAACACGGCACACCAGGAAATTCTGACTTGATTTTCACAGGAAAAAATGAGGGTTCAAAACTCCACATGAGATAAATGACTTAAAGATGGATGTTCGTGGCAGCGTAGTCGCACAGGCTGCGGTGTAGCTGGCGCTGTGGGAGCACTACGACTATCAGCCCGGGTCACGCTCGATCACCGGTGGCTTCCTGCCCTCAACAGGGCACCGTGAGGGGAAACAGAGAGAGGTGATGAGTGTTGAGAACTGCAAAAGGAACAAACACAGAGGCAGGACGGCAGCCCGAGCAGGAAAAACATTTCATCACCTCAGCTAATGACGACTGAATTACCACCACCAGCTCCCCTCCTCCGCCCCTCCAGTTCGAGAGAAGATTTGCGTGTGTTGAGAGGACTTTTTTTTTCATCCTTTGCGGAGCCAAACAAGAACGGAATATTAAAAAATTTAAGCTTTAAGCAATTATTTCAGCAGGAGGGGGAGGGCGGCAGAGGATTGCTCGTGAGACATTTTGTCCTCTCTTTCTGTATCTGTTGTTCTTTCCTGCTCTCCGTTGGTAATAGATTCTCCGTCTCTATTCAGCAGCACAAAATGAGCCTCTCCGGTGGCAGGCAGAGTGATGAGTACATTCACCTCCATTCTGCTGCGCTCTGCTCAGCCTGGCTCGGACAGTGTGTCTGCTAAAGCATACTAAAGAGTGAGTGTGTGTGTAGCATCTGCTGTACATATATATGTATGTGTGTGTGTATGTGTGTGTGTGTGTGTGTATTCTAAGGCTGTTACTTAATGTGTAATTTTCTACGTGCGTGTGCTTAGATATTTGAGTTTTCTTGCATAAGCAGTTTGAACGTGCACGAATGTCTGCATGTGTATGAGGCAGTACGTGCACGTCGCTTCCTAAAACGTCCTTCTCCGCGTGCGCCCGGGTGTTCGTTACAGGGGTGTTGTGTGCACGCTCACGTGTGTCACTGGTGCGTGTGCGTTTGTTGGGGGGAGTGACGGGTGATGATGTTTAGTGTGCAGCTCCTCGCCGCCTTCCTCTCAACACTGAGGGTAATCTCATTATTCAGCCCACTTCCTGCTGCTGCCACCAGAGACAGGCTGACAAACACTAACCACCTCGATGGCCAGCGCAGAGAGGAGCAGAAAGAAAAAAAAACGGAGAGGAGGAGAGGAAAAAAAAGAGTGTGAATGGGTGAAAATTGCTAACAGAAACTAAGCAGTAAAAATGGAAGGGATATAAAAAGAGAAAGACGTATGAAAAGAGAAAAACATGCATAAAGAGCCACTGAAGCAACAGGAAATTTTGAAGAGAGAGAAAAAACGAGCGAGCGAGCAACGGAGAAGGCCTAAAAGGAGATGCAAATACTTAATTTGTGTATATGCAGAAGAGGAGGAGGAGGAAGACGAAAACAGGAGGGGGGTAGGAGAAGGAAAACCAGGGACTGTGTGTGTGTGTATTTAAAGCCATCGGGGACCGGAGGGCTAAATAGAATTACGTGGTGAATTTAGAATGATGCTCCCAAGTGCATATTTAACACTGTCAACAGAGGGGGGGGAGAGAATGAGAGACCTAGATACACAGACACAATGAGAGGAGCACAGGAGAGAAACTTCATCCCTAAAACCTCCTAATCCAACACCACTGAGAGTTTCCAGCACAGCAAAGACTGCTGGGAATAGAGCAGGAGGGGAGCGAGGGACCCTCAGGTGAGAAAAAGCACTGATCGCACACTGACGTCACAGTCGGGCCTGCAGGAATCACACACACACACACACACACAAACAAGTTTTAAGGAAATACACAAGGTAATCATGAAAACTAAGGTTGAGATAATGGAATCCTAATGTGAAATTCAGATGTTTTTCCTCTCAGGGTTGTTGTAATGTAACATTTACATAAAGCACAGTTTGTTTTTGTGCATAAGCATTAACCAAAGTCGATACAAAATTAATTTCAATTATAGAAATGAACAGAAACACTGAAGGAAAAGTATTTAAAAGCTTCTAAAGAAATGCTTGCTCCCATTAAGATCTGTACGTGTACGTGTGTGTGTGTGTGTGTGTGTGTGTGTGTGTGTGTGTGTGTGTGTGTGTGTACTTTTATTACTCATGTTAAGGCGGCATAAATCTGTTTACAGTCACACTGTGGGAACCCGCCTCTCTTTTGGAAACAAAAAAGCAAGTCTCATAACATAAATCATTAAATTTTAGTATGAAAACCTAGTATAGTGGTTTGGGTTATGGGAAGTTCCTGTTAAATCAATGTCAGCCAATTTAATGTCCCCTTCAACTGTCAATGTTAAATCAATCACTGTGTGATTAGTCAGTTTAAGTCAATTTTTCAGAAAAATCTCTGATTTTAGTTTCTTAAATGTAAATATTGTCTAGTTTACTTCCAGCTTTATGACAGTAAACGGAATATATGTGGGTTGTGGACAAAACAAAACATTTGAGGACATCATCTTGTGCTTTTGGAAACACTGACATTTTTCACTATTTTATGACACTTTACACCAAAAAAAAAAGTGAAGAGAAAATAATCAACAGATTAAACAACAATGGAAATTATCATCCACCTTAAATGGGTCGTCTGAGGGTTCAGACTTGGTTTTAGGTTTGAGGCTAGAATCTGGTTTCGGTTAGAGGTTGGTTTAGGCATTTACTTGTGACAGTTGAGGTTATGATACACGGCTTGGAAATGCATTATGTCAGCAGGAGGCTCACAGTGAAGTACAAACATGTTTGCATGTGTGACTGGAGTGGGGGGGGGGGGGGGGGCTGGTTCACAGCTCAAGCATGAGCTAGCAGTCTGCAGTGTCAAAAGCATCTGTCGCCTTCACACCTCAATCAGCTAAATCCTCAACAAACACACACACCAACAAATACCACTTTAACGGAAATACACACACACACAACTTGAAATGTGCTGATTTTCTTGAGAAGGGACATCATCACTCTGTGGAGGCAAAAGTGCTGCCGGAGCACTCTGACGGTCACTCGCTCAGTGACAAAAAAGCAGTTAAGGTAATTATCATTTCCCCATAATGGTGTATATGATTCTCACTAATCTCTCCCTCCCACCACCTCATCAACACTCCTGCACCTCCAACAGTAGCTAACTCCTCACCAGATGAGGAGCGAGAGGATGCCCTGACCCCCACCTTGCCCACAGAGCAGGGGGGAAGTAGTTAACAGGGAAAGGGATCCCAAATGCAAACAGACAGAGCCCCCTCTCGCTTTAGATCAGGGGGGCCCCTTGGCCCTCAGTGCCCCGGTTGTCCCTCTTGCCTTGGCCCTGAGACTACACCCTGGTCACCTTTGGTCTGCATCGGGCACAGATGCACATACACACTCCCCCGCCGCAGCTGTCAAAACTCTGACGTCTTAATCAATCCTGGATCCGCGACCCTGTCAGACGCAGCAGAAAGATGGATGCAGAAGGGGACGACCCCTGACCCCTGCCAGGGGTGGAGAATACAGATCCTACGTACCCCGCCGTCTCCCCCTCTACCTCTCCCCCCTCCCAAACATCACCACCCCATACAATGATGGAGGAGAGCTCATTCATCCAGGGCTGGGAACCAGGGGCCAAGGTGCCCTTGTAACCCTGCACGTACACGAGACAAGAACAGACACACAGGCATGCTAACACACACACTCACACAACCGGGCTTCATAGAAAAACTTTAAAAGAAAGGGCTTCAACTTTATCAAGCCATCTAGTGAGAGCATGGGTGGATACACTCGTATGCTTGTTGAAACTTTCTCAAAAAATGTCAAAAAAATAGCAACACGTATTTAACCACAACTCTCCCTTGATCCACCCTTCCCCCAAAACAAGCTTCTGTTTAAGGCTCTCGGTCAACATGGACATAGAAGGGTCCCATAGAGCCTGTCACATTGGGGAATATTAACCAGCTCATCAGTGCACTTGAAGACCGACAGTGGCCAACACCTTTTAACCCTGCAGTCACTGCAGCTGACCCACAATGACGCCACAGTGTGAACCCAATACATGTTGTCCAGCCTCCAACTGCAAGTGAAATGTAAAAAGAAAAAAAAATTACAAAGAGTGTAACTGAAGCTAAAAGTGAATGGAGTGGCTCTGCTGGCACTGCAAACTTAAACAAACCCGAGCAGATGCAGTGATACGTGAGCTAAATGGATATATTGGCTTGAGAAGCAATAGTTGCAGTGCCAGGGTGGCAAACACACAGAGACTGCATTAGTCATATAAAATCAAGGCTTCCAAATCCTTTTCTGCCTTCTGTGGAGGGTTACAGTTATTTATCTCAGCAGGAATTAAAGGGGAGAGATAAGGAGTTGACGTTGTGATATACAATATGAGATCAGGGTTCTCATTCTGGTTTGAATCGTGAGAGGTTATTGTAGTAAACTGTGTAGTAGAAAGACAGACATTTACTTAAAGTCTGTAACTAAGTAAGTTGTGGTTTCTGTCCCTCAACCCTCCATTTCTGTCAGATTTTTGAAAGCTGACCACAAAGACAGAACGTGGCCGGTTCCATCTGAAGCTAGCAACAGAGGACATGGCAGTATTCTTATATGTCGTATGATGGGCCGTTGTTTTTTTTTTTTTATTGGCAAATCCACACTGCAGAACAAACACAAACCCATCTGTGACTACTTGAACCCCTTTTCCTTCCCCACCCCCAAGCAGCCAGTGGTACCCTTAAATCACCAGCCCTGTTTGTCATGCAATTAGTCCTCCAAGATAAAGGCTTCCTCGTAAATTAGGAGAGGTGTAGTGGTCCGTCCCCCTGTTAATCACCCGTGCCCAGCCTCTGACCCCTCGCTGCTGCGGCCCACTGCTTTTTGTGTGTGACGGTGGTGTGTGGCGGGTGGAATTTACCAATAAACTATCATGGCAGAATTGGCATCTGCTCATCTGGCCAGCTTACAATTGTGCCTGGGCTTTGCAGAAGGCTGAATGTGATCCACAAAACAGCTGCTGAATGCTGCTAGAAGCTAATAACAATACAGTGTTGTATACATAACTTACACTCTATTGGGTGCAATGAAACAAGCAAGTTAAATTAGAGTAGAAACTGTAAAAAATGCCATTTAACAACAGCAAACGCTATAAACCTCTAAAGTAAGAAATTCAGGAGCATCTATTGGCAAGTGTTTACTGGGTGTTTTGAATTCACCAACATGCTAAAGGCTCTCCGTGCTCCTGATTTGAAAAAACTGTGGAAGGAGGCGCTCTGCAGTGACCTTAAAACCTCATCAAACAGCCTCCTATAGGATCACGGCAAACTGAGAAGAGAATAATCGTCCACATAGGGCCATTCCCCACTACCAAATAGCACTATTTCAACCCCATCTCACAGCTGTGTATTTTTACTCCTCTCATACCTGCTTGGAATTATAAACTCTTTCTCTCCCCTTCTTCCCGTTTAAAGCTGTCTATCTCTTTTCCCTGCTCTGGGCTCCATTGGGAGCAAGAGACAGAGCAGGTGGGGGGTGAAAGACACAGCAGTAGTGCAAACCAGTTGGAGCTCTACCCTCCTCTCCTGGTGTCACCAGTTCTCCAGGGATGCATCCCATTGCACAACACCTCCCAGTGGGCCTGCTAATTACTCCATTTACAGTCATCATTGCCTCTATCACCCAAGCAGACACTGGAAAGAAGACTGTGGAGAGTGGGAGAGCGAGGAGATAAAAACATCCAACAGAGTGCAAGGTGGGTGAATTGAGGAAGGGAGGAGAGGGAAGGACAAAGAGAACAAAACAAGGATGATAAAGACAAAGAAACAGGCAGGAAGGGGAGAAATGAAACAGGCAGGATATCGTAAGGGTAGGCAGAATTGGAGGAGAGAGAAGGGACTAAAAACACAGAAACAAATGTCTGTACCTTGACATTCTGCATTTCGCTCCTCATATCCAGGGTTGCACAGGCAGTTCCCAATGGGCACCAGCCACTCTCCGTCAGCCCCGCAGTACATCTTGGGAACCTCCTTCTCCTCTGAATTATCCACGCATGAGCCACGAACTTCCACAAGCGAGGAAGTATCGGCCCCAGTGATGGTGTCTGGAAACTGGGCCAAGTTACGCACCGCTAAGGGACATTTCTTGTAGAAGACCCTGACGGAAACAAGTGCAATGCATGCTCCAACATCCTGGAAGGCCAAATAGAAACCCTTGCGGGTCAAGGCTCCCACATCCCGGACTTCAGTGTTCAGCTTCATGATACGATCTCCGATGTCCACCTGAGTGAAGCTCTCGTCTGCAGCGATGGTGTCTATCTTGCCGAACTGGTTCTCACGGATGTAGCGCTCTTTGTCATTGTTGGACTCATAGTAGTAAAGATTGAAGGTTTCCTTGCAGGTTCCCATGACGCCCGGGAGGCTGTTGCAGTCTCGGAGGGTGAACTTGATCTCGATGTAGACACGCTGGGCACCTCCACGGGGGATCCAGTCGGTGCGGAGCCAGTTGTTCTGATTGGGCTCCATGACATTACACACCTGGTACGTCCGAATGGGGATGTTCTTTTCATCCATAATACTCACTTCCTCCCACTGGGGAAAGGAAACATTAAAAATGTTACAAGCATACCCTTAAACTTTATTAAACTTGCAGTCTGCTTACTGGATTGCTCATGTCCCAAACCATAACTAAAGAAACTGTAAGAAAAAGCTATTAAAGCATTACAGCCGCATTGTTAAAGGTTAACAACATCTGAGAGTTATCAGAAGTAAATGGCCTCCTAATTAAAATGGCATATGCAGGTATTACACATGACTGGGAGCTGGTTTATGCCAAGAATGAGTGATGCGGCGCAAAAGAGCATTTTGTTAGTTTAGTCAATATCTGGGTCTCAGCAGAGCAATTAATTGAAAGCTAAAGTTAATGCATATTTTATGAATGACACCTAATAGACTTGTTAGGTCCTAATATGAAATCATAAAGATATTAATATTCATCACTTCTCCTCCACTATGAGAGAGGAAAAGTGTAATTAGTTCTGTGCCTTGCGGATGCCTACAGTTCAATTACTTGGGGAGTGGTATACAAAATCCTCTTCACAAACACGGACAAGGACGAGCCGCAAGGTTCAGGGCATTAGCGTGGGTGAAAAAGAGCAAATGCAAACACAGGACAAAGCAGATACAAAGAGTCTCGGGTAAAATGCTAATGATCTAATGCGTGCCTGCTTTCCATCTGCATACATGACCTGGACTGGGCGACAGAGGCACACATGTCCACTGATGTTAGCATGAACTCATAGCAGAGAGGGAGACAAGGAGCACGGATTACGTTATCCAGCACGGCCTGGCTTATTTTTGCCGAGCGGGAATGTTTGTTTTACTTATGATAAAGTTCCCCTCTCGACAGAGCACCGCTGAGCAAATACGAGCATGTCTTGAGAGGCTCAAAGCGGCGTGTTCCCTTAAGTTTTGCACCGTGTGTTTTAAATAGAGACTTTGACTGAGCTCGGCTGTAAACAAGAGCAGACAGGACTTTGGCTGACGTAGCTTCAACCATTTAGAAAACTGTGCGAGGAAAAAAAAACATAATGGGACAATGGAAGATGTGGGTTATTCTGCCAGATTTGACTTGATGCCTTATCATAAACAATCTGGATTAAAGCCTTATTTCCCCCAAGTAGAGTGGGATAATGCTAAACATAGCTGTGGCTGTATGATTTGAGAAAATGTCTATCATTCCCTGCTG
The DNA here is from genome assembly GCF_022539595.1 of Amphiprion ocellaris. Taxonomy (NCBI): domain Eukaryota; kingdom Metazoa; phylum Chordata; class Actinopteri; family Pomacentridae; genus Amphiprion; species Amphiprion ocellaris. Next base: position 19,838,915 of record NC_072772.1, read on the forward strand.
TTCCATTCCACTTCGCTCTCTTCCTTTAGCCCCCCTTTTGTTGTGGAAATCAAGCTGCGCTGAGATAAGGCTGCACCTTTCCCCGATAGCAGGAAAGAGGGAGAATAAGGCCAATTGGTCATAATGAGAGGGTGAATGCAGGCCTGCCGGGGCTGCCAGGACCCTGTCAATCACTTGTTTGTGATAAAATGGCTGAGGGGAGAACCTGACTGCAGCACAGACCAAGCTCTTTTCGGAAAAGGTTTGCAAGCAGCACCAGCAACAGCTGCACAAGGTGAAATTCTGTCCCCCTGGGTTCATTCTCATTAGCTGACATGATTGTTGCTAATTTGTATTAATTTTCATAAAACATTGAAAGGCTCACTTGTGCTCATCATCACATTTGTGCAAGTAGAACAAATGAAGGAGCGATTGCTGAGTGACAATTATTAATTCAGGCGTTCCATAGGATCACATTTAGACTTGGCTGAGGCTCGACATGTGCCTGAGCCTTTCCCTATATCTGATGCCTGTGGCCACTGTGAGACCCACTGCAGCCCATATTCTTTCTCTTATCAGAACTACTGTAGATACCCCAATTAGGCTGAGAGATCACGCATTTGGTTGACCCTATTCCCTGTTGCTTTATAGCTGGTCGTCCTGCAGCAAGAGCTGAAACCCGCTGCACTTTCCCCCTTATTCATCCATTCCAAAGGACCCTCTCTCAGCTGCCAAGTTCCTCTCTCTCCCGCTCCCTCTCTCTGTGCGGCTCAATGGTGGAAAGGGATATAAAGTTTCTCCACAAAGACCGATTCAATTCACCGTCTATTCAGGAAACCTGACGCCCGCTGCAGTATCGGCCCCTGCATCTGACCATTACAGAGCGGTTAGAGAGAAGGGGAGTGGGGAGAAAGAGGAGCAGGGGTTGGGGGTGAGGGGGTGCCTATACACTGATGGTTCTCAAAGTGGATTCCGGGACCCCATGGGGTCCTGGAGGGTGTTCCAGGGGGGCTCTATTTACAACAAAACTGCAGTTTCTAATTCATCCATATTTTAGTGTACTGTAGAAGAAATTATTTCACCCTGAGCTAACATCCGTCCGGTACAGACACATGCACAATAAATGAACAAAGATATTCCCAAACAGGGCTCACCAGGACAAAATCTTATCAAAGAGGGCTGTGTATCTGTTTGGCGGTTCCCTCCACAGCTCCTGCCAATAATGGATATTATCTCTCTATTTTTGCTCCATAGGGGACCATGCGTCCTAACAAGGGGACACTTCTTTGCAGAACTTACCCCTCCTTCTGTCGGGTTGGCGACCCATCCCAGCTCCCCCTGTACAGATCTGGAGTCCAATAACGTGACTGGAAAACAAGAATGAGAGAAGTGAGCATGCAGTCTGAGACCGTCCACACAGCATCCGCATTGGCATATATAATCCAATTAGGCCCTAACACTCTGAGGGAGAAAAAATGGCTTCCTATTTTTTTTAATGAATAGAAAGAGCTGTTAAAGCGATTTATCAAGTAGGGAAATATCCTTATGATGAATATCAGTGCAGGGAGAGAATGAAAACTACAGGGCACACAGACTTAAACGGTATATTCGTAAATGTTTTGTCCTGCGTAATCCCCCGCTGCGTATTGCAGACGTCGTTTTGATTGATTTTCGTTAAGAAAACGATTTTTTAGAGATGACAAAAGGCGTTTCCAGCAGTGTCTTTCAAATAATGATTTTTCCATTTGCTGACCATCGGCTTTAAGCGGGTTTGATTGGAGCTCTGTGCTTAAACTTGGACGTTGAAGAACAAAAGCATTTAAGATACCCCCGATACAGAGACAATGATACACATTTTCTCTAGAGAAAAAGTAAAACATTCTGCATGTGAGGCATGAATTTAAAATATTTTTGACTAATTTAGACGTAAACTGCACAGAGCACTTGAATATTTTAGGACTGTTTTGAATTCGGTGCGCGTAAAATCCTTAGTCAACTGCTCAGTATAGGTTTAGGATTATATAAATAAATAAGCCAGATATTTAACGCCATAGAAAAAATTATCAGAAACAATGCAGACTCGATTTGAAGACTGAAATATTTGAGATTTGCAAACTGAGCCCGTGGCATCGCTGTGGACTTGTTTCAAACAGCTTTGCTCCGCCGAGCAGGACAGACAGAAAAAGCACAGCTCTGCAGGACACAGACATGCATCTAATCAGGCTGTTTTAAATGAAACTAAATATTGAGTTAACTATTGTTTGCAATAGAAAGTGAGATATTATCTGTACTGGGCCTAACATTTCGAATCTGGATCGCCTTCATTGCGCCCCGGGACTCCGTGCAGGCAACCCCAGTCCCGAAACCCTCCGAGCTCTATTTAGTAAAGGACAGACCAGGCTCATTTCAAACATCTTGCTCTTTATTATTGGGTGCTTTTCTGTCTCCTAAACATTTATAGAACAGAGAATAGTCGAAATCTTTTATTAACTGATTGCAAATGTTCTCTAAATTCGGTGTATTTCTGGTGCGCAAAGCAGCACATTTCAACTTTTAGAATTGGTTTTGAATTAGAATTCCTCCACAACACAATGTGACAGCAGGAGCGATCACTGCGAACAATTCTGAAATTGATGGATTAAGAGCTGCTCGGTCAGTCGGATGTGTGTCGGATTTGCGTATCTCCCACTGACTTGTAAATTCACTTTTTGTCTCTTCGACTCATGTCCGTTTATGTGAATGCTTCGCAACATTAAACTGCTTTCTGGGCAAAGATCGGCTCGACCTTCGCTCCCCGAAAGAAACCAGAACGCATCGGGGGCTACAAGTATTCCCAGTCTTTCGGCAGCTGGCACGATCCAAGCCTGAGCCGAGACCACGACAGCCGATGCGCATTTGGAGAGCCACTTCTCATTCCACTGTCGTTCGCGTAAAACCCTGCAAAAGTCGCTGCGTAAAGGTGACCGTCGGTGTTTTCCTTCATTAAACTCATCGTGGCTCTGCGCACTCGCGACTAGGGGCCACGGAACGAGGCTCCGAGGCGCAAACACGCACAGGCACGGAGCGGGGATGAAGTCACAAGTCCGCGGCAGTTCTTTTCTCCCAACAGCCTTACCTTCATTTGGGGGGTATATCCGTGCCGACGAGACAAATGTAGAAATCCCAGAAATAAGAAAGGTAGCCGTGAACAAAATCCCTGCCATGAGTGCCATTTGTGTCGTTCCGTTTTTCTCTCCTCTTTTTCTTTCGTTGCTCTTCTCCCAGGTCCTGCTCTCTCTCTCTCTCTCTCTCTCACTCGCTCCCTCTCTCTCCCTCTCTCTCTCTCCCAGTGGAATATGGGTTTGAAGCGGACAGGGGGAGAGAAACGCACCGAGCGCTCGGCTCCAGAGCCAGGAGGCGGGTCTACTCTGTGCGCTCTGACGCGGACCCCGTCAATCCATATAGGAAACGGAATGGACAAAGAGAGGGGGCAAATAATCATTAACTGCCCCCCTTCACACCCCCAAAACAGTCCACTGTCTCGTTTACCATCGGACACCGTAGTCACACGCACGATGAGGTGGTGATTACTTGAGGTGGCATTTCTCCAAGTCGTTTCCCATGCAGGTACAAAGGCGACGTGAAACCCTCCATGTGTCTGCGAGTATCATACTGACATTACAAAAATAAAGTGTTGCAGGCATTATCTCCTTTTTGTCACCCATGAAAACGAGCTGAAAGTGTGTTTGTGCGCGCACAGCTTGCATTCCACACACGCGGCGCGCAGAGTTTGCAGAGAAACACCAGCGCCTGCGTTAACCTGAAATGAACGATACAAGCTGCCACCTAAACTATACGGTGCACGAGTGAAATGCAATGCGTCACTTTGTGTCCTCTGTGTTCCTCAGCAGAACCCTGGTGCTGATTCTGCATGTAGTGTGGCTCCAGCCAAGCGCAGCGCTGTCCGAGGTGAGCCGCATCAGACCAAGGTCGCCACCTAGCGGAGATCCAGTCGCCTGTTCTGCCTCCAAAATTGGATTAAAGAACAAGCATGAGCATGACCTCCCCAACATTACACGGTATTGCACTTTGTGAAATTGACAATGCCCGTTTTGGAATCGGTGGCGAGCTTGTATTGGATTATTGTCACTTGCTATTATTCTAATATTATCAAGGGTTTATGGGTATTTATGATGAAACGTGCGCACAGGTCCATCCATCAGTGCAGGCTGCAGAGCACAGGCCTGCTGCTGCTGCTGCTGCTGTTGTTGCAAAGGGGGAGTGATGCGCAGGAATTGATGTTACTTCTGCAGTTTTTCTTCAGATAAAGGCTGCATTGTTCGTGTTTGAGAAAAGGCAGCTGTGTCTCTTTCATGTCCTCCTACACAGGTCTTCTATTGCTCCCCTGAGATGTGACCATTGCTGTGGCTGGCAGGCAAACTTTCAATGATCTGCAGAGGAGGTTGTCACTGTGGGCAGGTTAGGGTGTTCTGCACCACCACACACTGCTGCTACTGACCACAGACGGGCTTTTTACAACCACAACCTGCACCTTCTGAATATTGTGTCTCCTTCAGAGTGGAATATGGCCTTTTACAGATTAGATACTCAGTGATTCAGCTGGAAAACACGCACCCTGCCTCAGTGTCCTTGGGCAAGTCACTCCGACCATATCGGCTGCGGATTCTTTCTTAGGCTGCAAAGTCAAAACAAAATTTCATCACACAGATCAGAATAGTATCTCGGTATCGTAATGTGAAATCTGGTATCTTTACAATTTAAATGAAGCGGCGTGTGTTTTGGATTTTGGCAGCTTCATTTGGATTCAAATCCCTGTTTGTGATGGCAAGCCGATGAGGGCTAAAGCTATAAGAAATTTCTTCGCACCCAGCAGGTGTCTGGATGCATTTTTGCTTGTGTCTTTACGGCATCATACTTATATGAATGTGTGCTTGTGTTGAAAAGTTGTCTTTAGCCTCTAGCATCCACCTTTGGCAGATCCCAGGCGCTCCAGTTCCCATGCCTTTTTGTAGCTGCCACACCAACCTCAAGCTTCCAAGACTTGGCTACGATATATTTATTTCTGCCCATACAAGGAAACATCTAGGAGTTTTCTCACACGGGTGATCTCATCGCGCATAGACCTGCCTTTGTCTCAAATGCTTCCGCAGACATAGAGTGGCTTTGTTCCCCCCCTCCTCACAGATACCACTCAAAAAAGCAGAGGAGAATGTTTTTTTATGTCTATGACTGGTCTGAGAGGGGAGCTCCGGAGTCCTGATCTTGGATAGCAGAGAATGAGGAGATGGGGAGGTGTGTGGGTTCATGTTGATCTCCTGGGATGTGTCTTTATGGGGTTCTCCTGTGAAAGCATCTTTTCCAGCGTAACGAAGCTGACAAAGCATCTGGTGTTCTATCAAAACTGGCCAGGCTACCCCCAAACATCAATTGCTCTAAAAATTACATCCACAGATGAAAGCCACTTTCCCCTTGTTTCCCCTGATGACAAGCCTGGCAGTGTTAAAGAGCCAGAGGGGGGAACCTGGAGGGCGCTTTTGATCTTTCTTTTTTTGACCAATAGCAGCAAAGTTTTAACCGATGATGACCGACCACGGTGGTGGTGGTCAGGACGGGGTGCCAGTGGGTGGGCGGTGTTTCTTGTCTCCCTTTATTTGAGTCGCAGCGTTTTTGATTGATTACACTCCCATCGTTTCCTTTATATTCCCGTCAAATCATTTTTTTTTGTTTTGTTTTGTTAGAGGGGGGAAAGCGGTGGAGGAACCCCCTTCTCCCCCCTTTCCCCTCCCTCTACCAGCCCACTCGGCTTTCTCCAGATGGCATCTGCTGCCCACACATCTGCATTGTGTGCCAATCACGCACACCGACTCCAAAATCCTTCGCTTGACAATACAAACGGACACACACACATAAGCTCACTCACTTGCTCACTTGTGTTACGGAAAGATTTCCTGATATGTCAGGTCATTATCGGATTTGTTAAATATTAGAGATCAGTCCATTATGTTGGAAGAAAATTGGAACTTTTTCACTCAGGATGTACAACTGAAAAGGAAAAAAAAAGTTAAAATCTGACAAAATATACAAAATATGTTATCCTGCAACAACAAACTACTGCTTGTACTTTGTTTGCTGCTGTTCATTACGTTGCACCTGATTTTAGACCATCTCTACAATATTGTATAACATTTAGGACTGCCATATCTGCAGGAAATACAGAGGCAGTGGCCTTACAAATATCTACTAGTATTAAATTAGATATGTTTTCCTACCAAATAAAAGGACAATCCTTGTAGCATCTTACAAGAAATGGTTGAAGTTTAATAACAAATATGAATGTCACTGGCTTAGGTGTGCTTAAATCAAATGGGAATTGCTGCAGTTTAATTTTAGGGAAAGTTAACTTTTACTTTCCAAGTATTTGCTTTCTGTCCCCCTGGGTTCATACTTTCTAAAATGTAAAACGTGTTAGCCTTTAATCATAACCAAAGAAATGGTGGTTGACTTGCAGCAGAAATTTTTGAAGAAACGTGGATAACATGACAACGTGTGCAATAATAAAGGAGTAGTAAACCTCATTTCCACAATTTCTACAAAGGAACAAAGTGTCATTTCAGCTTGATTGAATCCCCAAAGTAAACTGTCATTGCCACAGCAGAAAGGTAAATTAGTTTCTTACAAAATTGCACTTTAACTATAACTCAAATGCACTTTTTACATTGTGATCAGATTGTTATATTATTGAGAGAGAGAGTGTGACATTAGTGGGACATTAATCGCCCCTTTTTTTTTCCAAACAGTGACTCTTTATATCTTTAAATGTCAAACAATGACCCACAATGACAAAAGAATTGAGTAAAATATGAACATTATATATAAAAACTGCTGGTACAGTGTCGGATGCTGTATAGTCTCAATGGTAACATACTATTACATTAGTGTGTGTGTCTCAGGATACTTCATCTATAAGTGGGGTTTTACTGTTGTAATGTCTAATGTCACAATGATTCCTACATCACAGACATTTTATGGCTGAAGTACTTAATTTAGCAGAGAAATGCAGGTATCTCCCAGGTAGTGTGATGGCCCTGAGAGTAAATGCACCAGTTTTAATTTAGTTTCTGAGAAATCATGTTTTAATTCTAATACCAAAGAACCTGTGCCTGGTCACTGTTGCTACAGGGAAGAAGAAGCTAAATAGAAGCACAAATGGGAAAAGTAAGAAATTCAAAACACCTCATCAGTGCCGTTGTTCAGAAAACATGGTGTCATAGTTGCTGAATTCTATCAAAACTGACCCAGAATTTAAAAGTGAGCTAATTTAAGCCACTGAAGCTTCAGCTCTGATCTGCTGTTAGTGAAATGGAAGTTTCCTTCTAAACTGCTCATTGAGAATCAGGTATTAGACTACCGTTCAAAAGTTTGGGGTCACCCAGACAATTTCATGTTTTCCATGAAAACTCACACTTTTATTCATGTGCTATCATAACTGCACAAGGATTTTCAAATCATCAATGAGCCTTTCAACACCATTAGCTAACACAATGTAGCATTAGAACACAGGAGTGATGGTTGCTGGAAATGTTCCTCTGTACCCCTATGGAGATATTCCATTAAAAATCAGCTGTTTCCAGCTAGAATAGTCATTTACTACATTAACAATGTCTAGACTGGATTTCTGATTCATTTAATGTTATATTCATTGAAAAAAATGTTTTTCTCTCAAAAATAAGGATGTTTCTACCTCAGACTTTTGAATGGTAGTGTATGTAGGACGTTTTTGCGTGTAGTGCACCCTCCAATCATGACAGCCAAGAAAGTGTTGTTTTATAAAGCTGGCAACTTATCCCAGACATCATTCAAAAGAAGAATTGTATTGGATTTCTTTGGATAACCACACAAGCTAAAGTGTTTTGCAAAAATGGCTGGAAATTGGTTTGCTTTCCCTTCACACTAAGACTAGACATTAACAGTAATACTTCACTTCTACCTTTGTGTACCGTCTAGTCTCATGTTTTTCTCATGTACATTTCTAAGTGACCCCAAACTTTTGAACGGTAGTGTATCTACTAAAAATAAACACAAATTATTGCTGCCAGCTTTCAGAAACTTAACAGATGAATCCAACACATAGCAACAAGTTATCTCAATCTTAGGTAAATATTACTTATTACATATTTATTGATTCCCCTCCCCCCTGTCATCTTCTGCCACCCCCCTAACTACAGTTGGGGCCATTGTTCCATCTAAGGTCCCTCCTGCTGGCCTCTGACCTCAGGCTACTGGCCCTGCCCACCACCTTCGGATCCCCAGCTTCATGCGGTGTTCCTCGGCCCGCAGTCAGGAAGACAGTCCCTGGAGGTCAGAGGGAGTGGGAGTCAGAGGAGAAGAGAGGAGAAAAGGGAACCATAGATCAAAGTAGCAGCAGGAGAGCAGCTCTGAACCAGAATGTCAGAGATGAGATCAAATCCACTGGACTGGAAATATTGCTCACACAAACACAAGGATATACACTTTATGACCTCAATAAACACACTTGTTTTGTGTTAATCCATCATGACGGGGCTTGTTTTTACTTTGCCTGTGATCATCCAAATCTCCTAAGGCAGTAGCATAAATCTCCCGTTAATTTCTGCCAACTCATTTTAAGTGTATGTGATAATGTTAATTAGCAATGATCCGTTTCAAAGCTGTAGTCTATAATAAGGGTTACCTTCAGAGCTCTGCATACTTTACTGAAGTCTTGTCTTCAGTGCAAACATTATTGTAAGCATTTTCAGCACCAGCATTTCTTTTTTGGGGGGAGCTTCCTCTATTGTTTCACAGTTTCAACTCTCATAATGGCCGTCAGCTGTTTGCTCTGTATCTCCTCGGTACAGCCTTTGGAAATGGTGGTGAAACATTATGTTGACGTGCATCGTGTCTGTGTTTATCTTCCAAACTGCTGCTTGACCACGTTCTTCCTCTATTTACATTTAAATGAGAGGCATTTGGAAGATGCTGTTATCCAAAATGATTTGCAAACCTGCTCAGCATTCACAACTAAAGCAACACCTTCAGTGTAACTGAAGGTAAAAGCTGGGAGCCAATCAGATGGACTGCTCTCCTTGTGTTCCCTTCTCCATTTTTCTCTTGCAGCACTGCCAGTCTGAAGGCCATTTCTAAAAGAGCAGGCGACTGACAGTTGGCTGAGTCTGGCTCCCTTTAGTTACTGTACATAATGATGGAATAGTGAGTCTTGCAGAAAGAACAGGCCCTGTTTCCTGTCAGTCTTTATCAGCTGTAGTGTCAAATCCTAAAACCCTATCAAAGTTTTACAATTTTTTATATGATTAATCATTAAAACCACAATTCTGTAAACAGGTCTTAAATATAGACTATGATGGCTACATAAATCATACCATGATAAAAGAGTGAAGTTAAAGCAACAAGTCTTAAGCCAAGTCAGCATTCAAGTAGAATCCAAATCTGAAAAGTGAAGCCTGCAAAGTGCTAAACCTGTATTATGATAATGATGATAGATGTTTTATTAATCCCAAGGGAAATTCAAGTATTCAGCAGCTTACATACAACAACAAGAGAAGCACTCAGAGTGTGCAGTACTTGGGCCAAGGCTGCTCAGTTGTTGTATCATTTCTAATGGCTGAAATCTTGACAAAATTCGTGGCAGAAATAACGGCAAGATAGAATGTGGCCATATATATATATATATATATATATATATATATATATATATATATATATATATATATATATATATATAGATAGATAGATAGATAGATAGATAGATAGATAGATAGATAGATAGATAGATAGATAGATATAGATATATATAGATGCACCAACAAACAAAATGACCTTGCGCTGAGCACAGGCATGTGTTGTGCATGTGCATGTTATGTATGGATACAGAATCATGTGACCTAAATGCGTAGTGGGCAGTGGGAATTGATGGGACTCGGAAACACCCCCACAATTAAATTAATTGTTCCTTGTGTCATTTCCGATGGATAAGTCCCGATAAGTCCACAGTGGTGGATTTGTAGTAGGATCACAATCATGTGATCATCAGCAGGTAGCTGACGTAGTGTTCACTTGTTGTCATAGTTACAGTGATGCTATCTCGTAATGATACAGAAATTTTTAGCAAATCCGTGGATCCAGACTATAATATAAATAAATAAATTTTAAACTTTAACACTAAAAAACTACTAATTTTAATTTCTATAGAATTGCTCACTGTGAATGTGTTACACGTTTCAAGGCACAGTGATTTCAAGAAGTTTATGAGAAAATGATACTATTTCTCATTTGGTTTGTCACCTCAGTAAACACTTTCCTATTGTGTTTATGATTTCGATAGCTAGTTTCAAGACTATTTTAACAGAGTATGATGTTCATTTAGTATATTATGGTCCTGCTTAGAGTAATATAGGTGATAAATCAAGGTCTGTTTTTGACCTTTTTGTTGGTTTTATTAGACAGGTTAGTAGAGAGGCAGAAAGGGAAGTAGGGAGAAGAGCTGGAATCGAACCCAGGCCACTGCGTCAGGGACTACAGCCCCTCTTTATGGGTCACCTGCTTAGCCAGATGAGCTGTCTGGCTGCCCAAATCAGGGTAAGCTTTCTTTGTCCTCCAGTTCCCAGTCAGTTCCATCCCTCACCTGTTACACCTGGTTTCAGGAGACCAACATGAAGACAGCCAAACTCAACACCATGAATGATATCTTAGATGTAGTGGGCTGTAATGAATGTGGCATTATAGGTGAATAAACACAAACAGTGTTTTGAATGAATCCCTGTACTTACTTACGCTGTGCAAATGAAGCCACATTCAAAGCATCCATTCTGAAGAGAAGTTGCAGTGTAGGCAGAGGCCAAGCTCGTCTAAGAGACTGATCTATAAAAATGTATCTAAGCAAGCTTTCATTTCCTGCTGGCATTGTGGATCCGGCACAAGCTGTCCAAGTTTAACAGGCTGGCTTTGTAATGTTTCCCTGCAAATGCATCACAAATAAAGAAACCGTCAGAAGAGTAAATGATGAATTTTTATGCTGCCTTTTCATCTTTCATCTTCTAGTTTAAAGTTAGCCAGGCGGACAAAATAACTGAATTCACTGTGCTGCTCAAAGGCTACTCGCAGCAAACTGTTGAGGTGGAATGTTTTCTAGTGTGTCATTTAATGCATGAGGTGAGGTAAATTAATCAACACACCTTAAATGTCAGTACAACTTCGACCATTCCCTTTGGTTTTATTGCATCTTGATGTACAGTGTCCTTTAATGATGACTGAATCTTCAAGCACTTAAAAAACCATCAATAAATTTCAACTGGATTTTGCAAACTGTGAATTTTTAATTTCCTCACTTGGAAAGAAAATAGTGGCAGGGCTTATCACACCTCTGCAGGTGCAACTTTATACTTGTATATAATATTAATATTCTAAAATGTGGGCTTAACTTTTACAAGACAGGAGGGACATGAATAAGTAACCAGAGAGTTTGGTTAGGTTTGGCAGGATGGAGCCTTTATTATTTTTCAAAACTATCAACCTAGAACTATACTACTAAGAGCATAAGTGCTAGTTTAGTACTAGTACTAACTGCTATAGGTAGTCAGCTAGTTAAGAGGCCACATTTGTGCTAATTGTGTCAGATAAACAGAACCCATTTGTGGCTCTTTTAAGTTCTTTAAAAGGGTACTTTGGAGTTGGGTTAGAAGAAAAAGAAAAACCCAGGGAAGTTTTGACATCCCTCAGGGAGAAGTTCCCTCAGAGAACCAAAATACTTCTACAATGATCCACACGACAATCCTTAAATTTAAAAAATATAAAGTTAAAAAAACAAAGTAAAACAAAACGAAACCCTACAATCAGTATTGCATGTCATTTATCTGCACTGTAAGTGTAAAAACATGGTGCAAGTCTGAATTTGTTGGGACAATCTACCTCTCCTGTTGTATCTCAAGGCACAGATGAACATGTAGATATTTCTAGCAAAGAGTAAACAATGGAAATAAACAATAGTGAAAATGTGCATTCTGAAGGTAAACAAACTTTTGTTTGGACCTGGCAAACTTGTTTTTACAGTCATCACCTCCTGTATCTTTATGTACACCACCATGACTGACATGGTTACAGACATTGTATGGGGGACAGTTTGATTGCAGATAATCTCCTGCTTGCATAAACAGTAAAGTGACAAAGTGGCAACAGACTGAGCTTGTGTATTTCAACAGGTTTTATCGCCATTACTGGAGCTCCAACTCTTTAGCAGGTGGAGAAATGCCCGCCTTGACAGTAGAGTGATTGTTAGAGAGCCAAACTGAATAGTAAGTTTGGCAAAAATGCAAACATTTTAAATGTACAGACACATTTCTGCCAGTGTCACCGCTGACTACAAAGATCACCACCGCTCACAAAGGAATCATTCCTCTGCACTGCCACTCTAACTCTGAAACCCCTCCACAAGCCATCCACGGTGCAGCATCCATCCCCCTGAATGCCCCACGCCATGCCGCTGTCTGTTCTCTGACCTATTTGGGCCCCTGCCACCCAGCTCTTTACCCCCTGACGGCACCATGTCAATCAATAAGTATCACGGCAGGTCCAGCAGTCGGGCCCAGCAGGCGCGAGCTCTCTCTGCGGTTGTGGAAATGCAACCGAGCGGCAAGAGATCCTTTGTGTCGTTTCAGATTTACCTGAGGGTTTTCAAAGCGGCCCGTTGTTGTATCTGCCCTGTTGTTTACCACCCTTCATGTTCCAGTCCTGAGTTGTTGTTGTGGGAAATGCCACTGGTTTGAGACTTAGCAGCGGGAGGTATGTGTTCACACAGAGCGTTTCTCTAATGCCACGCTGTAATATAACTTCTCTGATCAAGACCTATCGAGGTTATATGCCTTCCTCTGGAAAGCCTGATAGAAATAAATTGAAATTGGAACAGAAATACACATTTTATGTCAAGCTTTATTTCTGAAGCCGTGACTAAGGTGTGTGATTTACAAGTTGCTGTGTGTTGTTTTATGAGGCGTAAAGGTAGCGAAGTCATATCAAAGTCACAAATTACTCTTTGTAACCCCATGGAAACCCGCTTATCCTACTGTTTTGTTGTATAGGCATCATTTTTGGCTGTTAGGGGGCTGGGTAATGATCCAGCAAACACTCATCTGGCTGCCAGATTAAGCCGCTGCCGTTAGATACATTTAGATGTCTGTAGCGGAGCAGTCGCTCAGTGCTTAAAGCATCAACACAAGCCACAAATCAGCTCCAATTTTCGGCAGCTTTAGAATTTTTATGTGAGAGATTACATGCAAAATACGTTTGGCAGCAGCAAAAGGGAATAAGCACTCCAGGGGAGATGATTTAAGGTGTCTCTAAGTTATTTTATGACACAGTCTCAGGCTCTTGGGAGCATCATGCTTGAGGAAGGAGGTGCAGCAATGATGGTGAGTTTATTTAAGTGGAAGATATACAGGCTCGCATGCCTCCATAAGGGATATTACCTACTGTTACTGCACATATATTAATATTTACATGGATTTTTGGTGCTTAAATATGCACATTGCATTAATAAAAGTCTTGTACAGACCTTCTTCCAGTCTGAGATATTGTTGTAATTGTGCCGTTTACAACTCAGAGCACAGATGTAGACACGAGCGTCACAGTAACGCATAAACTGACATTTGGCTGAACTATGGAAGTTGACGGTGTGATTTGGTGATGGAGTTTGTGTTCCAACTGATGTCATCTAACTTAGTGAGAATCAGGAGAAGGCACAGAAGGCAGTGGGAGTTTATAAGCACACAATGAGCATTTGGCCCTTCAGCTGTTACTCTCAGACAAACTGGTACAAATGAAAGGTGCTATGTGAAGAACCGCGGTGCCTCAACGTAATTATCGTAAACAAATCAATTCCTGGTCAGTTAGCAGCCTTTACTGCATGCCAGTGGTATTACTGATGTTCAAAGAAGTGGTTTACTAAATTAAGGCCACATTTTCCAGCGGTTCCCAGTCGCAGAGATTGTTGTTGGCCAAAAAAAAAGGCTTTCAATCCTTTTGTGGTGACAGAACAGTCCCTTCTTCCTGTTTGCAGCCATAAAGCAATCACATTTTACTGTCAAATTCAACTCAGTGTTGCAAGAAGTAACAGGCAAACCTGGCAATAGGCCAGTAAATGAATGTGGAGATTTATTCATGTTAAATGGTGACACATCCTGCACTGTCTTTAATTGACTGAATTCATAAATATGCATATTCATTACAGAGATTGGTGCAATTGATGTACACACAAAAAAGAAATCAATTAATTAGGAAGAAGGACTTGTGAAAAGCAGAAAGTCTCACCTCATCCACCATCTGAGACGATCAGGAAAACAACAGAAATAAGTTCAACAGTATATGGTCGGATTTTTTAAAGTTGTTTTGTGATAATATGCTTGAAAATTGTCAGAGTTTCTGTCTCCTACTTCAGAAAATTCTAATTGCAACTAATTGTAACATTTATCTGAATAATTGTCCTGGTTGTTAGTATGTGTACCTGGCAGTCATGTTTGTGTTTCAGCTTTGTCTTTGAGCAAACCTTCAAATGACAAAAAAAAAAGAAAAATGTAAATAAGGATTCAATTCCACTTTGGCTTGCTTTGTTAGCACAGGAATGCAGATATGAAATATACAGAAATCACTCTCCATCTGTGCGATGGCAAATATTTGTAATTTACTGTGGTTAGAGAACACTAATTAACTGGCTGTTACTGTAGGAGAGGTATATCCTCCTGTCTTGGCTGACGGTAAACATTTAACAGACATTACATTTCACACCATGTCTGTGTTTTAACGCAACAAAATCCAGCATAAGCCAAGAAGCATCACACTTTACTAGCTGGGGCATCTTCCAAGTCTTGAGAAAGGACAATTCAGATGAAGGACAGCGTCTCACACGCATTTTTATTATCAATCCCAGAGAATGGCACACTGTGGGAAGGGACAGACTTCCATCTTAGTAGCAGCTAAGGTGCTGAGGATCAGTCAGCCCTTTCTGTAACTGATGATTATCTTAAAATATATTGGGTGTGTTTCTCATTCAGTATTTACTCCACGCACGTTCACATATAAACCTTCCTCATCTTTTCTGAGAAAAAATAAAAAACGTTGGTGCTGCGGGCCTGTAAACAATATTTAGACACTGTATCTGATAAAGAGCTAACAGGATGAGGCTTTAGATTCTACCACCTCTGGCTCTCAGTCTTAGACCAATCATACCTTCTCAATGCAAAAATTTTTACACCCACATTATGCTCATGTACAGGGACATAATTATATTTATGGGGTCTACTAGAATATATTTACATACTTCATTTGTTCAAACACACATTATTTTTTTCTCC
Organism: Amphiprion ocellaris; assembly: GCF_022539595.1. Taxonomy (NCBI): domain Eukaryota; kingdom Metazoa; phylum Chordata; class Actinopteri; family Pomacentridae; genus Amphiprion; species Amphiprion ocellaris. The sequence continues at coordinate 19,854,271 of NC_072772.1, forward strand.
TTCTGTACATTGCTGCAGCACTTCTTCTCACCCTCTGTCTCAGGCTTTTGAACAGTAGTGTACATGAACTAATGTGTGCTGATAGTCAGTTGGACAGTTTGATCAACTACTATTAGTTCATATTACCTCCGCCAAGGAAGCCGGTGGACTAATGTGACGATCAGCGTACATTTGTCTGTCTGTTAATCTGTGCGGAACATTACTCAAAAACGGAATAACGGATTTGGATGAAATTTTCAGGAAAGGTCAGAAATGACACAAGGACCATCTCATTAGATTATGGCAGTGATGCAGCTTATAGTCTGGATCCATGGATCTGGTAAAGATTTCTGTATCATTGCGAAATAGTGTCACAGTGTCACTGTAACTATGACAACAAGTGAATGCTACGTCAGGTGCCTGCTGATGATCACATGATGTGATCCAACTACAAATCAGACTTATCGAGACTTATCAGTTGGAAATCATACGACGACTGAGCAGTCTTGGCGGAGGACTGCACTCTCTGAGTGCTTTTCTTGTTAGTCTTTTATTTATTGGTGCATTCCTGGGTATTATGCATCACTTGATTGTGCACATGTGGTGGTTTTCTTTGTCACTGTGGTGGGTTTGTCTGAATGAAGCCGTGAGGAACATCATGTAAAAGTGATCTATGTGTGAATAATAGAATGCTGTGACTGATGAACCCAGCAATGCTATATAATTAATGTCTGAAAAGGGTTTGAATGGTTGTTCACTCCTGATTCTTGTACTCTTCAGAGTTTCCAAAACAAATGCAACTGAGCATCATTACTCTCCCTGACATCCCCCGATGCTGGATATCTGTAAAAATTACAACGCAGTAGCCTATCTAATCTAGTACAGAGATGGAGAGATGCTGAGGTGAAATATTTTGTTCAGACCATCTATTCTTTTCCTCTCCTTCTCTTTCTTCCTCCCCCTCCTCCTCCTCGGGGTGGGCTGCATTTGCACCATGGGTGTTGATGGAGGAGGTGGGTGAGGTAGGGTTGAGCATGGTAATCACCTAAAGGTGGGCTGGTTGCTATGGCGTCCCGCCGCTGCACAGTGACAGCAGCGAGAGCTTATTGAGTTGCACAGAGGAGGGGAGAGCTGTCGAGCTGTCGAGAGCAGTGAGGAATACGCACACCTATTTACACACACAACACAGTGCGACTCACTATACCTGTGGAGACCTTCTATTAGCTGCATTAATACTCTGACATGACTTTTAAACCTGAACCAAACCCAGAATTAACAGTAACAGAAACCATTATTAGCATAATGTATCTTTTCTGAAAAACGTCTGTTAGTGTTCAAATGGTTCTCACAAGGATTGACGTGCAAGAACACACACATCCTGGGGAAGCAGACACACACTGAGTGCACAGTCCATGCTCAAAAACACATCGCAAGACAAGAAACAGACTCATTCAAAATACACAAATTCACAGAGGAACAGAGCAGTCCAGAGCAACTGACATCTGCCCACATATTTGCTTGAAATGAATACATTCAAACACACAGATGAGGAGAGAGACAACGAACAAGCAAGGGAGGCAGTGGGATCCAGTTGCACCAACCGTCTAAAACACACAGCAGCACACTCGCAGCATGGGACAATATGTGCTGATAACAAACTGCGCCAGCCCAACACCAAATATCAAGCCAAGGAGCTGTGGGCTACAGAGGCGGCCTGCTGTCTCCCACTGGACCCAAACTAACACAAACAGTCATCTAGACATGTGCTGCAAATAAGAGGAGAAGAAGAACAGGAAGAGGTTTATTCTGTCAGACTCACACACAAACACACACAAATCCCCTAACAAATGCACCGCTCATACTTTGATTCTTATTCAGATTATCCCTTCTTACACACACAGTCAGAGTTAAGCACACATACAGGTGGCACCTCAGCGCCAAAATAGCAATTACCCATCCTGTGCTGTGAGATAGGAGCCGCTGGCCCCCGGAGCTGCCTGTTATTACTTATGTAAATATCAGCATGGCAGTGTCTCTATCCAATTTGAAAAAGAATGACAGTATGTATGTGTGTGTGTATATGTGTGTGTGTGTGTGTGTGTGTGTTGAGGAGGTTTATCTGCATGGTGATGAAGGTATGAGTAGAGTGTGTGTTTAGGCATTTGTGTGTGCAGTCGTGACGGCAGAAGATTGCAAGTGTTTTCAGTCTAGTGGAACGAGGGAAAGAGATCCATACATTTGGAATAGCAATGTCTTTGTTATTGGAAAAAAATACATCCCGAGGAGCTGCTTTTCACAGTGTATTGTTACATATGAAGAGAAAGTGAAGAGAGATTTTATTTCACAATAAATGTGAAAAAAATAACATCCTACACAGACGATGACTTCAATTTCCTATCAGACCTTCATTTTACCAAATACGTACAGACAAAGACATTTGGAATACCCTGTACATAAACAGAGGAGGCTGGATTTATAGATTAATATCAATGTTCCACATAACATATTGGAATGAAATTGATTATAGGACTTGAAGTTAAAAATCATAGTAACAGTAATAGACAAGAAAAGCACTCAGAGAGCGCCAAGGCTGCTCAGTCATTGTATCATTTCCGACGGATGAAATCTGTAAGAAAAAATGACCTTGCGCTGAGCACAGGTGTGTTATGTATGTGTACATTATGTACAGATAACGAATTGCATGAACTAAATATTTAGCAGGCGGCGGGAATTGATGGGACACCCTAACAATTTAATCAATTGTTCCTTGTATCATTTCCAACGGATAAGTCCTGATAAGTCCCCAGAGGTGAATTTGTAGTAGGATCACTATCATGGGATCTTCAGCAGCCAGTTGACGTAGTGTTCACTTGTCATAGTTACAGTGACGCCGTCCGGCTATCTCACAATAATACAGATATCTTTAACAAATCCATGGATCCAGACTATAAGCCACATCACTGCCAAAATCTGATCACTTGGTCCTTGTGTCGTGTCTGACCTGCCCTGAAAATTTCATCCAAATCCGTTAGTCCGTTGTTGAGTAACGTTGCTAACAGACAGACAAACGTACACCGATCATCATATAACTCCTTGTTGGAGTAAAAACATGTCACTTTAAAGCCAGATAACAATGATACAATAACACTGCTGAAAAGTTTTTCATAGGAGACCAAACAGTTTATTATCTGATACATAATTTCAAAAATACATTCCCTTCTGTCCTTTTCTTTACTGCTCTATCTTTGGCTCCTGTTAGAGTATTCTGAGAAAAATACAAAGTTCTCCTCAGTTCAGCTAAGAAAAAAACACCCATGTGTAATTCTCTATAAACCAAGCTGTCAGATTCATAATCCATACGCACTCATTTGCAATCTGCTTCTTTACTCACAGAACAAGGAAAAGGAGCATTTTACAAAGTCGTTTGCAAATCCGTGCACATGCTTAATAAATCTGTGGGCGTGGAGCACGAATCTGAAAGCTTGGTTTATAAACCCAGAGTGCAGATTTACACATGGTTCCCGTTTCCTCAGCTGACCCTTGAATTTCTTCTACACATACTACAGGCTGTCCATGTCTTCACTTTGTATTAGGAGGCACAATGTCAGAACATTCATTGCACAAATTTATTCTCAGCATAGATTAAATTAGATTTTATCTTGAATTGAAAAAAATATTCATCTGTTTGTAGGAGACAAACCTTAATAGTTTGACATATCCTATAAGGCGAATACTTCGTATTTACTGTGCACTATTGCAAAGAACGGAAGAAATAAACAAGAAAATGCTAATGGAAGGTTACTTGGTTGTTCACAGGCCAGGCTTCATTGTTGCTACAGAGCTCTCCAGCTGGAAGGAACCAAACAGCTGGTAGAGAAAGAGAAGTCTATGTGTGCCAGTCACTTTTAGATACAGATATTAGCGTACAGAAATGTTTTAAACTTTCTACTAGCAGACTGTTTTCTACTGCAGGCACCTTGCAGGGCATTTTAGGCCAGCCTGGATCTTTGCGTTTGTTCCAACCTCAAGAACTGCTCCTTTACAACCTATTCCAGAATCATTTTTGGGCTTTGACACTGATGAGGAGGAATCTCAATACCCTCATCACAGTGTTCTTTGTAACATTCACCACAGAGACTAGTATAGCAAACCTTTCCTTCTTCCATTTCTTACATTACCGCTCAAAAGTTTTGGGTCATCCAGACATGTTTCACATGAAAACTCACACCTTCATTCATGTGCTAACATAACTGCACTAAGGTTTTCTAATCATCAATTAGCCTTTCAACACCATTAGCTAACACAATGTAGCATTAGAACACAGGAGTGATGGTTGCTGGAAATGTTCCTCTGTACCCCTATGGAGATATTCCATTAAAAATCAGCTGTTTCCAGCTAGAATAGTCATTTACCACATTAGCAATGTCTAGACTGGATTTATGATTTATTTAATGTTATCTTCATTGAAAAAAATGCTTTTCTCTCAAAAATATGGACATCTCTAAGTGACCCCAAACTTTGGAATGGTAGAGTATGTGTCAGATAACTGAAGTTATGTCCCGTAGCTATTTGTCATTGTTTTGGCTCACTATAAATTAACAATGGGGAAACATAAAAGCTAGAAGAGCTGATAGCGAAGATGTTCCTGTAAACCTTTGTGCTATCTCACACCTACCCCAAGTTCCTGCAGTGCAAAGCCACCTATTAATGCTAATTACAATACCTGCTGCAGCAATATGTATACCCATCAAATCTGAAGAACTTGAGGGTTTAAGAGCCTCCTGAAGGTGAATGGGCACAATGTACCAGAACATATGCAGAGGAACTTGCAGTAATTTTGCAGCTCTGACTAGTGTCTTAAGGCCTGCTTCTTCTTAGGCTGCAGATACCCCCTTTTTGTCCCACTGCAACATTTTACTTTCAGGTGCACAACAAACAGTTGAACCACAGTTAAAACAGCTGAATTAAAAACAGAACGTGGACATGACAGATGCTGTATAATGACCGAATAAATGAACCATCCACCTTACAAACAACATAGTGCCCCATCGTGTTATTTGGTAGCAACAAATGACAAAAGGTAGCAACAGTCTGATTTGCAGCACCGTCCACACTTATTGTCAAATGATAACAAGTAAACAGCAGCTGGTTAATCAGTGACAGGCTCCTGTTTGTCTCAGGTTAAGCAGGTGGGTGATAAAGAGATAGCACTCAGCTCCTTTCACCTCAGCCATGACCCAGCGACCTTTCTCAAATGACCACATTCACAGTGACTGACATCACTGAGTGAGCCACAATGACACTTAATATACCCGTTAGTGAAAAACAAAATATCCCCTCGCTCACTATGACCAAAAGAGATGTATTTCATTACAGTTAAAATGTGCATAAAGGTCTTTGTAACATTGCTTGAGCAATGGTAACCTATAGCAATTTAACTAAGGTTATGGGAGTCACAACTCAGGTCATCCTCCCAGATGAACTTTGATGCAGAAACCAAATTAATTGTTTATTATATGTTAAACAGATAAATCCATGTGCACCTTGCACATTATGCACCCCATTTCAAATTTAATGTGATTTTAAGCAGAATAACTGGTGGTTAAGTCAATTTCTAACTATAATAAATACAAAACATTTTACTCATTAAGTTTGTTTTATAATGACATTTAAAAGACTTTTTTCCCCTTGTTGTTGTTGTCCACAGTAGAGTTTCTGCATCTGAATATGATAATCTGAGGTCTCATCTGTCCTCTGGCTGCTAGTCCTTGCTGTCAGCGGAGCTTCCCCTTCTGGTTATAGAGCATGATTTGCTGCTGACTGATTGATTGATCCATTGTTGGTAAAATGAAGTATTGATTCTCTGCACTCACTTCTATCATTTAATTTTTAATCTTCATCCAAGTGAAGTCCAAAGTCACTGGCAATCAGAGTGGAGATGCCTTTCTGTCAAGTCCAGAGTCAGCAGAATCATTACCATTAACATCTGGCATCTCTGTCAGCACGTTTCAGGGCAACATCCCAACAAGCCAAATGTGGGACAGTGTAGCTAAAAGCTCGCACATCGAGGCAACGAGTTTAAGATGGTAAAATATATGAGCCATCATCTGGAAAAATATAGTCCTCACACGAGTACTGATGCTCGCAAGAGCCTTTAATAAATGACTCCCTCATGGTGATGCTTAAAGCATAAACACTCTTCTTCAGACAAACATACAGAGATGCTGATTACAAATACTATGTAACAAAATGACTTCAGCATATTTATAAGAATGATGTCTGCATTCATACATAGAAAAATATCGTACAAAAACTGATGAAAAGACCTACTAAATACATGCAAAGCTTATTGATACATGTCGTATGTTAATCACCTTGTCAATCAAAAAAGGAGCTAAAACAAGAACTGAATCCAAATAACATGGACATCACATGACTACAGCAATCATTTAGAGGCACCTCCACTGCTAAAATAAGCAATAATGAATAAGTAATAAAGACAATTTATTAGAATATACACCCAACACTTTAGAATGGAACATCAGTCTGAAAAGTAATTTAACAGGCAGTTATGAATAGTTTCCGAAACTGTGTTGCAGCTGCATTTCCTTCGCTTTGGGGTAGCTTCCATCACATTCCACTGAAATCTGCAGAGCTTGTGACTTTGTGGTGACTTGCATCCCCCCCCCCCCCCCCCCCCCCCCCCCCCCCCCGTTGGGCATAATGTAAGCAGCACAGACGGTGACAGGTTAACCTGCCGCTGACCCACGTATGCACAGTTAGATTGACATCCTACACACCACCATGATGACAGCCATCTCTGCTTTCTTCACCGCCAGTGGAAAAGAAGGAAAGTTTTTAGAAAGTGTCTGTCCTGTAATGTTGACCTAAGGAAACTAGAACCAATCCAGATGTACATTTTCTTAATATGTGATCCGAGGTACAAGAGATGAAAATGCTTCGCTGATCACCACAGCCACATGCCGTTTGGCAGCTAACACATGAAACTAGACGGTACACAAAGGTAGAAATGAAGTATTACTGTTATTGTCTAGTCTCAGTGTGAAGGGAAAGCAAGCCATTTTCCAGAAATTTTTGCAAAACACTTTAGCTTGTGTGGTTATCCAAAGAAATCAATACAGTTCTTCTCTGTTCAAAAGTTTGGGGTCACTTAGAAATGTCCTTTTTTTCAATGAAGATAACATTAAATGAATCAGAAATATAGTTTAGACATTGTTTATGTGGTAAATGACTATTTTAGCTTGAAACGGCAGATTTTTTTAGTGGAATCACTCCTGTGTTCTAATGCTACATTGTGTTAACTAATGGTGTTGAAAGGCTAATTGATGATTAGAAAACCCTTGTGCAGTTATGTTAGCACATGAATAAAAGTGTGAGTTCTCATGCGAAACATGAAATTGTCTGGGTGACACTAAACTTTTGAACAGTAGTGTACATACGTTTTGTGTGTGCTAATCTGTCAGTGTGACTGCATTCATTCAGATTTGGCCTGCATTGAAAGTGATGCAGAAATGTTACTCATCGTGACTTTTTTCGTAAAATTGATCAGCGTCTTTATTCAAACATGCAACTAAAACAATAAATTGCAGTCTGATTAACAGAAACCATGGTGTATCTGAAAAAAAACTCTATTTTTAGCATCCCTATGTGTTGCCTGCTGCATGATCCAGCAAGGTGCAACAGTAAGTAAGCCCTGCATTAATCCACTTCAACAACACTGAATCCACTTACAGCTAAAAGCAGGTGGGCTTCCATCCATCCCACCACTATATGTACGGATATACCTTTGGAGTGGAGTCCCCTGTGTCCCCCTCGCAACCTAACCTCCGCAATAAAACTCCCTGTCCTCCTCTCCAGTTCCTCCTCAAAGGTTGCAGGTAAATGGGGTAATCTCCTGGCCCATCGCCCCCTCTCTCTGGATGGATGAAACTCAAGCCCCCCCACACCCCTCTCCATCATAGCATTTAGACCCCCACCCTGCTGCTCCCAACAAGGCCCACCTATTTCTCTCTCTCTCTCTCCTCCTCTGCCCTTCCCTCTCTCTGTCTCTCTCCCTCTCCTCCTATCTAATCACAGTCCATTAGCCGCCCCATTAAAATTCTTTTGTCCAATTTGGGAGGAATGCTACCCTCGTGGAAAAACAGAATGAAGCCACAATAGGGCCTTTTCAAATCGCGCTCGACTTTTATTACTGAGAGTCGCTGAGGAGTGCCACCCACCTCCAAGCACCACTATGTCTTCCACTCTGTGTGTGTGTGTGTGTGTGTGTGTGTGTGTGTGTGTGTGCCTAATGCAGTACAATGCAACAACCCTGGGTTAGGGTTAGAGGGAGAGAACAGAGTGAGGGTTACCTACATTGAGCATGTATTTTTCCACTGATACAACAAATCTTACATCTATGAAAAGACAAAATGTGCTGCAAATTCCATCAGTAACTAATTTAGAGTTTACTGTACAGAGAATTCTATATAGAAGAGAATGATGTGTTTGAAAAACATCTGCATAATATTTCACACGTGGGATGCATGAGGATAATTGGCAGTTGTTTAATGGCCATGGCTTGTTTGCTAATTTTGTGTAATAATGGACTCCACTGAATGATGGACAAATTATTTCAGACCTCAGAATGAAAAGGTCAAGGGTCGCCTGTGCTGTATGAAATGTGTTTATATCAAACTGTGTCAGGTATCATGAAACCTCTCCAGGAACGTTTCTTCCATTTTTATTGCAGCAGTTTTCTAGGTTTGATTCTTGGGTCGTTGTAGTTTCTGCTCCCCAGTGAACTTTCTACTGAGGAAGTACTTCTTTAGCCTTTTCACAATGCAGAAATACATTTTTTTGAAGAAAAAAAAGCGGTGTAATATGTAAACTCAGTGACAAGTCATGCTTTTCTTTGCAGTGTTCTATACCCATCTTGGGGATACTTTCCTGGAGGTTCATCACTAGTTGGCTTTCCATTACAGGAGCTGGGTGCAGGTGTGAGGTGGCACCAACTCTTCTCCATAGCCCCATAATAACCTTTACAGCCTTTCTGTTTCCAGTGAGGTGTAGGACCCAGCTGCTTTAAGGTAAACTCCAAGTGTGCCAAAACAACAATGCAACAGTAGACCCAACTCCAGCACTAAGAGCACGTACCAAACAGAACAGTGGAGGGTTTGTTATATTGGGCTTTATGGTGAATTTTACGTTTGAAGATGTCGATGTTATAGAGAAGAAGACGACTACTTGACGAGGACATTGAGAGGACAGAAAAATCGCCTTTCCAAGGTTAACCAGGCAACATCAAGACCTGTACTTTGCTTTTTAATAGCTGCTCAGAAGCAGCTATGCTGGAGTAGGTATTATTTTCTCCCCAAAAAACAGCCCTGAAAAGGGTTCAACCAGGCAAGTTCCTGCAGTCAGAACCCTAAAACGGCATGTACCTTAACAAATGATCATATAAAAATAAAAGACTGGAATATGCTGCCATTTTTACTGATTTGCTATATATCTGACATGTCTGTCTATTACCTATTAAAATACAGCAGAAATATAAGGGATCTGAAGCTTGCTTACTGGTCAAACACGGGGCTGCAACTACAACCTTTTAACAGACTAGATCAAAGACAAGACCTGATAGACTTGCCAAGCAAGAGCAAAATGAAGAAAGAAAGAGCTGTCTAATCAAAGAAGAAGAGACAGAACTAAAACAGACATTTATTTGCTCTAATGTGGTTTCAATGCAGCTGGGTGCCTCACTCACAGGGGCACCTTCCCTTTGCATTTCCACTCACCCTCTCCACCTTTGCTGTTTTCTTTTTCATCATGAAAAGGCTCAACATCAGTGTACGCCTTGTTTAAAGCAGATTCCTCTCTGTATTTGTTGACAGAGAACCAACATCAAAAAGCACGTTGCATGTTGGTCTTCATGACACCCTCTAACAAGAAGCTGTTTGAATTGCCGTGTCTGATTTCATGCTCGGTTATGCCATCAAACACTGCACTGAATTGATGTTATGGTTTAGTGAGCGTCTTGTCTCACTGCTATAACTGTTTCTACACCGTGACATCTTACAGGGCGTCTTTGTGCCTGTGCTTGTAAGCATGTGGTCGTGTTCGCATCATGTGAATAGCACGGATGCCCGCGTGCGTTTGTGAATGTGTCGTCTGTGTGGAGCTGGCTGCCTAGCTGGCCGACTGGAGACTGCAGGGACTGAGATTAACCCAGCAGAACGTGGGAACCCCTTAAAAGTGGATGAGTGTGGGATGCAAAAAGTACACACTGACGCTTGACTGGCACACACACACACACACACACACACACACGCAGACACTCAGGCTTATCTGTCAGCATTCTGGGACACAGGCTGCAGACGACAGGCAGGTATGACAGGCCAAGACGTGCTGATAAGAGATAGGACTGGCCGTTTGACAGATGGGAGATGTGTGTGTATGTGTGTGTTTTTCACAGACTGAGTGGCTAAAAGAAGAATCCTACCGCTCTGCACTGGGCACGTAGCGGTGAGAATGAAGAGGGGGAAACACAGAATATATCTAAATGTGGCTGCATTCACTGATAGCTGTTTGAATGTGTGTGCATGTCTGCATTTTGCCGTGTGTTGCTCGGGGGGGGGGGCTTCCATTACGCCTTCCACACAGTAATTACTAAAATGAGGCCAGCACTCATACAGGGGGCTTTCCATCGGGGTGCATGTGATTGTGTCTGTGAATGGAGTGTTGTCTATCACTAGAGCTCAGTGCTTTAGGTGTTTTGCTGGTTGTCCATTAACAACACTTACAAACAGATTATAATAAGTACATATTAAGTGGGATGGGAAAAAGCTTGGATGTCATTGCATGTGTGTGAGTAGGTGCAATACAGCAGCTTCAATAGGCCCGCATGAATGCAAGTATGTGGGAAAGGTGAAAAAATCAGGGGAAAGAGAAGCCGACATTGAGTAAAGTCTCGGCGTTCATGTGTGTGTGTCCTATATACTGTAAGCCTAGATGTAATCCAGAGCAGGAAGCAGTGCAGGGCGTTACAGTAGGTGTTAAAGCTCCACTGCTTCCCTGAAACACTGCCGCTGACTGTTTCACTCAGTGCTTGCTAATATGGAGCCCCTATTGGGTTTCAGCGCCTCGGCCCTCAGAGCACCTCCAACCATCATCGCCGCTGCAGAAACCAACCAACCGTACAGTCAAGGTCGCTCTGCACTGAGAAACGGCAAATAAATGAGTCAGTTCGTTTATAAAAATGCACGATTGTGTTCAGCAATGCAGAAATAGCTAAATGATAGGGCAATGTTTCTGCAGAGTGGCAGAACCGTCAAAGAAGTAATCTTATTAAAAGCATGTTACGACACAGGCACTTGAGGTTTTAGCACATATGCTAGTTCTAATATAAAACTTGTCACTTCACTGGCTTGAATTATTACAGCATAAAAGGCCTCCCAGCAGATGTTTGGAGCCTGCATCAGAGATCAGAGTTTGAGCTCCATATGGTTATGTTTTCCAATGACATTTATCCCAGTTTTGTCCACTTGGGAAATTGCATGACATGTTATTTCCCCGACTCTGAGCCCAGTATTGCTGAATCAGTCTAAAAGAAGACAACATTATACATCACAACATGTCAGGAACTTCCTGTAAGACACGGCGGCATCATAAGAGATGCTCGTTCACTTCCTCCACCGACGACCATGACACGAAAACCCAGCTGTCTCTTCAAAGAACAAGACACGTCAACGCTACCTCCCTGGCAGCCCTGTCTGACACAGTCTGGCCCATCGGGCAACTACCTGTCAACAAGATCTCAGAGCTTTATCACCCTCTCCTCCTGTTCCCAGACCACCCATCCCCACTTCATTTGCAGATAACGACGGCAGGCCAATGTTTTCTTACAGCGGCGAGGAGGTGAGAGTGAGGCTGTTGGTCCATTCTGCTCATTTTTACTCTCTTTGACAATCATAGACCTGCAGTGTTACCTATTTCCAGAGGAGGGTAAAATAGCCAAAAATTGTACTCAAGTAAGAGGAACGTTACTTCAAAATAATATCACTCAAGTAGAAGTAAAAAGTAGTCATCCAAAAAATTACTCAAGTAAGAATAAAAAATGTTTGGTGAAAAAACTACTCAAGTACTGAGTAACTGTTTGATTGTAATGTCTGATTTATTTTTTTAGAAATGATGTGATCAGTCTGACAAAAATGTAAAATAATGTGCAAATTCTGGTATTTCCAAATAATAAAATAAAAAATCGCAAAAATAAAAAACATCTTTACAAAATGACAAGTTAAGGCACAAGAAACACAAACTTCCAAATCTCTTTTTTTCACAGCATAAAGGTTTTGAAACAAATACCTGTAGTAAGGTAACGTTTTTATGTTTGAACAGTGCAAACTACTTCCAGTGACAAAATATACTGTATTTCACTTCCCTCCAAATAGCACAGGCTCAGTAGATAGAAAATAACAATACAACTCGGGCTGGACCAGAATATTTGAATATTCGGTCATCGGACTACCAGCGTCACGCTTCACTTCGGCCGTGTTAGTTAAGTATGGCAGAGTAAAACTACTCTCAGAAGGACTTTTTTTCATCTTAAGGAAGGAGACCCTGGAATATATCGTCACAACTGGAAAAATTAACAGGAAGAGAGGACGAGGCAGACAGAGAATGAAAATGATAGATGGACTTACATCATGGCTACACATGGAATGGGCAACAGTCACAATTCAGAAAGCAAAAGATCGGAGGAGCTGGAGAGAAATGATCGCCTACGCTGAAGGGCATGGAACTTAATTGATTGACTCAAGTCAATGTAACGGAGTAAATGTAACTCGTTGCTACCCACCTCTGCCTATTTCATTGTCTTCCTGAGCAGTTGAGTGAAATCAGGCTATTAAGCTGACCTGAGAGCAGCTCATCCTTCTCAACTTTGTTCAACCACTTACTGATACATCTGACATTACTGGCTCTTTAGTCAAACTGGTAGAATGGCATCTGGAGTAAATTCACTGAATTTCCGTCCAATTTTTTACAGATTTCTTCTTGTTGTTGTTGATCCGCTGAAATTTTAGGGGCACAATCGCAACATAAAGTTTGCATTTAACCTACTAAATATCATAGTATTTACTAATTAGCATCTGTGATTCACAGCCATTGTGCCCTAATGTCTTTGGTGAACCATTGCCCTTTCCTCTAGGGCCACTATGAGGTTGACATTAGTGGTTTTGAGCAGCAGTTATATAATACATACAACACATTCACCTTCTCCTCAGGCTTAAATTAACTATCTATGGAAATCAGTTAATGTTTCATCCACCACTCACATCAAGTCAACATTTCACTTGCGGTCTAATACATGCAGAACTAATGACATTCCCAACAGCTTCATCCTCAGCTTTGTATTTGGAGTTAATTTGCATGTGTTCACATGCAAACAGGCTGAACTGAGATAAATATCAGCATGTTACTATAGTGAAGTGAGTATTTTATGATCCTGGCATTGGTATTTAGCTGACCCACTTGCAAGATACAACTACTTTTATACATTTTCATGCCAACTTCTGCTGCATTTATGAATAATGATCACACTACTTCAGTGTTTTAGGACCCTTAAATGCAGATTTTTGGAAATACTGCTCACCTTGTTTTAGTTTGAAAATTCAACAGTGTTTTAGTCAAGACAGGCGAAACAGAGACTTTTGGAACTAATGATGTATACACCCATGTTTACTCTCTGATTGCTTTTAATCCCTATATGTCATTAGCTTATTCATCACATTCCAGCTGGAGAACCGTTTTCTTGGAGAACAGTTCTAGAAAAGTAGCACAATACCGACAAATACAAGTCTATGGGTGTTCATGTGTACGTCCACAGGAGAGTATAATCATGGTTTCAGACCAACAGCTGCACTGCAAGAAAAATATGCAGCCCTCACATCATTTGAATGAAGCGTGTTTGTCGCCATTGTAGGACTGCTTTCACAGAGGGCACTGGCAAAACAATGCAGGGTCACTGCATGCTTGTTTGTCTGCTCTCATTTGTTTGTCTTTTTGTCTGTGTTTGTCAGATTGTGTCCCTTCCTTCTGGTTTTAACTATATAGCTTGTAATGTATTGGGATTTTAAGTTGTACCACTTGATTTTGTCTCATCAGTTGTCTGCATAGTGCATGTTTCACTTTGCATGCTGCTTGCATTGCTCCTTTAAGCTTTTATCCTGTTTTTGTATGCTTTGTTCCATGTTAATTGTACATAAACCGTTAAGAAACTATAAACAAAAAGTTTTAACCAGGCTCAGCTTTTGCTTCATTGCCATGAGACTTCATCACCAAGGACAGTCTACATTCATTAGTGAACTACAATCAACTGCACACTCCTGGTGGATGACTTTCCATGCTTTGTGGTGTTAAATTAAAAACACATCTGAGAGACAGCGTCACCTTGGATACAATAAAGCCTGTTTGATCGTATGCACACTACCAGTCAAAAGTTTGGACACACTTTCTCATTTAATGGTTTTTCTTTATTTTCATGACTATTTCCATTGTAGATTCTCACTGGAGGCATCAAAACTATGGATGAACACAGACTGAATTATGTAGGAAACAAAAAATGTGAATTAAGTCAAAACATGCTTTATATTTTAGATTCTTCAAAATGGCCACCCATTTCTTTGATTACTGCTTTGCACACTATTGGCATTCTCTGGATGAGCTTCAGGAACCTGACATCTGCACAACACAAAGGTAGAAATTCCATAAATGAACCTCGACAAAGCACACCTGTGAAGTGAAAACCATTTCAGGTGACAACCTCATTAAGCTCATCCAGAGAATGCCAAGAGTGAGTAAAGCAGCAATCAAAGCAAAGGGTGGCTACTTTGAAGAATCTAAAATAAAAAACATGTTTTGACTTATTTGGCAGTTTTTTTGTTTACTACATAATTCCATATGTGTTCATTCATAGTTTTGATGCCTCCAGTGAGAATCTACAAAGTAAATAGTAATGAAAATAAAGAAAAAACATTAAATGAGAAGGTGTGTCCAAACTTTTGACTGGTAGTGTACATGGAAGCATTGATATAAAATTCTCAACCTGCACTGAAACAGACAAACAGAACTCGAAGTATAGCTGAGTTGATGCTGGGTCAGACTTGCAGGTAGCCGTTGGAGGAGTGTTTATTGGAGGTGGATGGAGACGGAGGTGGGTTTAGACAGAAGCTCCTGAAGATCAGTGAGGACTAACGGCTTGGTAACGACTCAAGTATTGGAGCTGGTGTGAAAGCAGAGGTAGGGGGGCGCTGAGCTGTGTGGGATCCTGCTGACGTGAGACTGTCTCTGGGGTGAAGTTGTCCTGCTGTGAACCTGATCCCACCTACTATGGGATGGTCCACCACACACAATAGTAATGACAGAATCAGCACTTCTGTGTTTTATACTAGTTAGAATTTCACCAAATGAGTGCTACATCCAACCAAACTGAGTTAAGAGACGTGTTTGTTCAATTTTCACAGACAATGTAATGTTCTCTTCCCTGCCACAGTGACCCAGTTTCCCCAGAGGGACCATTAAAGTTTTATCTCATCTTAACATTTGGAACAGTTGCTTTAAAAGTATAATATATAGCTCATTAATTTTCAAAGAAAATACACAAGATTACGCTATCATTTCTGTAGAGAATAACGTATGAAAGCAGTTTTTCTTCTCAGTTATGTGCAGCCAGCTGACTATTAGACGAGATGTAGGCTGCTCATTTATGTTTCTGTTTCCACTATGAAAATATCAAGCAGCATGACATCATAGCCGTTGGTCTTTACTTTGGAATTAGTTAAGACATATGGGGGAAATACAAAAACACAGCTTGATTTTTAATAGCCACTTATGCACTGCAGTAAAAATATCAATCTAGATAAAATGGAAATCCCTCAGATAACCTCAATCCGACAGTTTGTTGAATGTGTTATGTTCAGTCTTTCTCTTCCTGTTCTTATTGCCTTTGTATTTACTCAAGTGTTTGTCGGGTCAGAGCTGAGCATTTGAAAACAGTGTCCTCACTTTGGTGTCGATACAACACATGCAGCTGTGAGATGGCAGGATGAGGTGGAACACACAAAGAGGCACATGGTTTCCTATAAATCTCCATCCCTTCCTATCTTTATTTGACTATGTAGCTGCAGTCAGGAGCACATGCAAATATAGGAGACATGCATGAAACATGAGATTCCTTTGTTTGGTCTGTGCAATGACACACTGCTTTAAATATGCAGAAATCTGTTGCACTGAAAAAAAGGAAAACAAGAATACCGCTGATTTTGTTTCTGCACTTGGTCCAGATTTAAACATCCTCATAATTTAAAGAACCCTATTAGAATGCTTATAAGGCTTGCTGGACTTCTTTATTTTTACAGTAAATTTCTAGATTTATGTACAAGTAATGCCTTTATATTGATGAACAAGTAAGAGATGCCACAGTCTTCCCAGTAGCTCTAACATGAATTTTGGTTGGAATGCCTTTTTCCTTCATTACAGTATTAAAGCACCAGGAAATGGTTCTTCAGGATTGTTTTTGAACTGCTATAAAAACAGTAAGGAAATATGAGTTTCATAGTTGATTTTTTACATTAGAACCAGCAGCTGACCAAACAGTCTCACCTCAAGGTTCATTTAAGCCCCTCTCAGACATGCACTCCTTTCTATTAATCTGATGGCAAATGACCGTGTCTGCTTCATGTCTGAGTGAACACTCTGGTAACTTTTCCATAAAAGCTGCAACAGCAGTCTTATAGGTCAGACGTAGTAACTATTCTGGATCACTTTAACATGGCACAAGTCTGAACTGCATGCAGCTACATTATCAGATAGACGTACTTTGAATTGTGTGCAGCGATTTTGGGAAAGACTTTTTCCACATTCCAACACAAATACTGATCTAAAACATCACAGAGGGCACATAAGACACAGTTTTCTGCCAAAATCTCAAAATGCCATTCTCTTTCCCTTTGTTCTACAATTTCACATCTATTACAAACTACAAAGACAAAACAGGTCAGATTAATGAGACTCATCATGAATGTAATCCATTGACAAAACATTAACAGGAGTTGATGTTTCATTTGTTGAACCACAGTGAGAGCCATTATCCCCAAATGGAGAAAACATGGAACAAAAAAAAAAGAAACAATCTCTTTTCTTGGGTTGTAAGAGCTTTTACATGCTGGGGTGGTAAACAGTGGTGAACCTTCCCAGGAGTGGACCCACGACCAAAATTACCCCAAGAGCACAGTGACGACTCACCCAGGAGGTCACAAAGGAACCCAGGACAACATCTAAAGAACTGCAGGCCTCCCTTGCCTCAGTTAAGGTCAGTGTTCATGACTCAACAATAAGGAAGAGATGGGGCAAAAATGGTAGAGTTCCAAGGCGAAAACCACTGCTGACCAAAAAGAACATAAAGGCTCGTCTTACTTTTGCAAACAAACATCTGAATGAGCCCCAAGACTTTTGGGAGAATATTCTATGGACTGATGAGATGAAAGTTGAACATTTTGGAAGGTGTGTCATCCTTAGGTTGGATCATAAGCTCCAATGCAGCTGCTGGAACATTTTAATTTACTGTAAAGTAGTATTTAGATTACCATCACGTTTGGACAGAATTTCGGTGTTTAGAGATTCGTGAATTAACTTGGATGTGAAATTTTTACAATTTGATAAGCTCACTGTTCATTTAGATGTAGTTTGTTTAGTAGTACATTATTATGCATCATGCATCACTTGATGTACTGCACAATCTTGCGTTGCATCTTGTATATCACAGATATCGCTTGCAGACCACAGCGTGCTCCATCACTGTGGTGAGTATGTTTGAATGAAGCTGTGAGGAGTATTACTGTCAAAATGATCTATCTCTGAACGACTAAATGTTGTCACCGTAACAGATAAATGGTAGGTATTCCATGTCTAAAGAAAAGGGTTTGAGTGTTGTTGTAGAGCTTTCAGTTATATCATACTATCTTCATCAACAAATGGTCAAGATGTCTTTAAAGTTCCAAACAAAAAGAAAATTTGAGCACTCAAATTTCCATAACTCCATCTGCTTTTGAAGCTCATGTGATTGAAAGCTCCAGACCATCATGTTAAATGGACCCTGAAGTGAGATTGTTTTGTCAACTGACTCGAAAAGGGTTTTACATTTTTTCCACAATGACCTGTTACACAAATCTTTTAAATAAATAAACGCGCTAAAAGGAGCTGGAACTGGGATTATTTGCTCAATGTAGTATCTAGAAAGTTTAATTTCCCTACATTCATCACTGACGTGTTGAAATTTTCAGCCAAGCACTGGAAGCATTTACAAGGCGCAGGGCTCCAGCACATCGAGCTACACGTGAAGCATGAACCAGGGCCTTAGGCTGCGGATTTTCAAATCAGGCTTTGTTATTGCAAGAGGCCGGGAAGGAGAGCAGATGCTTCGCTCATTCAATCATGCATGTCACGACCCGGACTGAGCTCAACCTCTGTATTGCCACCACTGTGTAGTGTGTGCACTGTTTGGCTGTGCGTGCGTGCGTGCGTGCATGCGTGTGTGTGTATGCGCGTGTGTGTGTGTTGCAGAAAAGATACATCTGGTATCAGGTGCTAATTTAAGCCAGGTGGTGGAAGACCCCATCACTGTTGTCATGAATGTGACAACAAACTGCCAGCAACCTCACACCCCACACTGACCTCACAATGAGGAGGAAATGTGTGTTGATCTTTTCTTCTGCGTGTGTGTGTGTGATTCAGAGGAGAAGGTTTGTTTTATTTCTCCACCTGAACCGCTGTTTGTGAAAGAGACAGAAACCAAAGTCGAAAAAGAATGAAAGATATTAACATTGGTTAGCCTTGTGTTTGTGTGTATGTGGGCTTGTGTGTATATCTTTGTGTGTCCTTGATTTCTCTATCCACAGAAGCCCACCCGTAACTTGGCACATCGGGGCGATCGGGGTCCTGGTGGAGTGTCAGCGGGTGTCAGAGGGCTGTTTACCTACCATGACGGATGGGAGTGGGGTCACCAGAGAGGCAAGCATTTCATCTCACACCACCTTTGACCAGTGCAACACACACACACACACACACACGCACACACACACACACACACACACACACACGCACACACACACACACAGAGTCTACTTCTGGGTATCTATACCATCTCTTTCTGCTCAGCTTTTATTCATACTGCATCTCAACTTAACTCATTCATTCACTCATTTTCTTTCACATTTATCATTTTTTATCTTTTCTCACTTTACTTAACTCATTCTTGAATAATCTTCTTACAGAGAAGTAACCCTTATTTTTCTCATCTTAAAGTCACCAGCTAGGGGTGGAATCAGAAGGAGCCCCATCTAAATTAGTGCGTACAACATGGTTAAAATACATTCACTAGACAAGAAAAGACAACATAAACTAATTTAGCGCTTTGTTTTATTGTGTATAACTAAATTTGAAGTAATATTAGGATGATTTAAAAACACTAAGAAACGCATTTACTCAATTAAAATACATGATAATGATAATTTATTCCACATGATGTTTATTTTCTCTACTGACAGGGTACCACACATCATACATTTAAAAAAGTATTACATGCTAAATTTGGACATCTTTTTTTTTTTTTTTGCTTTTTTTTTGTTTGTTTTGACATAAGATTATGGTTTTCAGATACACCCACATATTGGCTGAGAATTTTTCATTTTTTTAGTCCATGTTTAAGCTTATTCTTTCATTTTTAAACTGCGTATATGAATGCTAATCAAGCTAACTGTTCATTTAACTTCTCATTTTTAGTATTTGTTTTTTGATTTCTCTGCCTTGTCTCCTTATGTCTTGCTTAATTGTCTGTGTTGCATGTTTTGACTGTCAAAGCACCTTGTGAACGAATATTCCTTGCCGTGGCTGCTTTACAGACCGAAGAGAAAACCCTCACACAGCTGTTTTTTCAGATTCCAGTATATAAACATTATACTACAACTGGTTACTTTCAAGAAGTGATTTATTATAAACACCTCCTGTGCAATATTCATTTTATTTAGGTCATACTGAACATAACATCAGACACACATACTAAATGTCTAATATTATTGTTAACTTTGTTTTTTATGATTATAGTGTCACCATTCAGGGAATACGTTCACTAGGCTGAATATTATCATCATGACCTTCACCAGTGTGTTAGGAAACCATCTATTGCCTCTTTCAGACATGCACTCCTTTCTATTCATCTGAGAGCATCAGAATCTGACATGTCTGAATGAGCCCCCTGGTTACTAAAAGCTGTAATCTTACTAGGTCAATTTACATATCACTTTTAATATTGCTAAGTCTGAAATACAAGCAGTTACGTTAATGATTAGGCACACAAAAGTTACAACGTACTGATGGAGGATCTCAAAAATACATACCAAGTGTACCATTGCTGTTTTGGTCACTGTGGTGTGTCTGAATTCTATGTCTGAGAGACAAAAGGTTGTCACTTTAAGTGACTGATGAAGCCAGCAGTGCTTTGTATTCCACAGCAACACAGAATGTGGCCATTTAATATAGATGTACCCACAAACAAAATGACCTTGCTCTGAGCACAGGCGTGTGTTATGCATGTGTACGTTATGTACTGATACCGAATCGCGTGACCTAAGTATGTAGCGAGCAGCAGGAATTGATGGGACTCGGAAACACCCCCACAATGTAATCAGTTGTTCCTTGTATCATTTCCGATATGTCCACAGGTGGATTTGTAGTAGGATCACAATCATGTGATCATCAGCAGGCAGCCGACACAGCATTCCCTTGTTGTCATAGTTACAGTGACGCCTTGCCGCTATCTCGCAGTGGGAATTCTTAACAAATCCGTGGGTCCAGACTATAAGCCGCATCACTGCCAAAATCTGATCAGATGGTCCTTGTGTTATTTCTGACCTTCCCTGAAAATCTCATGCAAATCCGTCATTCCGTTTTTGAGTAATGTTGTGCACAGTCTCCGCCGTGTTCCATGGCAGAATAACAATGCTGATGAGAGCCAAAAGAGTCAACCAAACTATTAAAGTTGTGAGGCAAACAAAAACAACTCACTGAAAGACGCTAGAAATTCCAGTAGAGCTGTGCACAACAGATGACTTGGTGTATAATTATGTGCAGATATGTCAACGTTTTTGTACAAACAAAGTAAAATGTTAATTTAAAACATATTGCTTGGAGTTGCTTTAAGTTTAATACAAGTAAAACAAATAAGTTATGATTTAAGATGTAGGTTTCACACTGAAAAAGATTAGATATACTGAATATCTTTGCAAATACTCTGCACATAGAGCAAACTAAGGCTTTAAAAAAAGTTTTCTGACAACAGGAAAAGATCGAAAACACTAGGTGGATTTGCTTTCCACCACATCTCTAACCACTGTGCAGCTGAAGGTTAACACACATGCCGTCTCACTAATTTAGGGCAGTCCTCCCTTGTTCACCATCCCAGCTGGGTCCAGGGGAGTTAATGCTGCGAGGTGAAAGGCTCTTTGGGCATCTGGCCTTTGAGACAATAGAGTAATTAAAGGGGGTCTCAGAGGAGGAAGGACCCTAAACCTTGTCAGCTGCAGACACACATTTACAAACAGTCGCCCACCACAGAACCAGCTTTTGGTTCTGGTGGCTGGTAAGTTTGCACAGACAAAGAATTCCACTAAGCCACATTAGACGTACAAGAAAAGAAACATCTGACAGATTTAAAAGATTTAAATTTCTGTTTGAAGATACTATAAAAATGTAATATATAGGAACATTTTTTGGCAGAAACATGGAAAGTATGTTTTCGGCCAGGAAGACAAAGAAAAGCAGAATGTGAGAGAGAACTCTTTTATAACCTCAGGCTCAGAGCCATTAAAGGAACATTTTGTAGCTAATTAGGTAGATGTCTCCACGGGTAGTCTATATAATACATTAAACCTATAACCACTTCAGTGACCACTTAAACACTGGAGGAGAAGTTCCCAAGCCTAATTATTTGAGAAGAAACAGATTAAAACCAACACTATACACTGCATGTCTCTGGCTTTCTTTCAGGAATCAATAAGCACATTTACTGCTGACATCTTACTGTATTGTGTCCAGTTTAAATGCAACTGGCCCCATATTTTCTGACTTTAGACCCAACAGAGGTAAAACAAAAGAAACACAATTCTTAACTCTCTCCGCCTGACAAAGTGTTGAATGTTTATCATTTAGAAAATAGTGAATGAACGATGGAGTGATTTCGAACACAGCATTAGGTTACATAAGTCAGCTGCCCTCATCCTGCTGGCAGCAGCTGCTTCTTTATCTGTACAGAAAGCAGCTTCAGCTCCTGCACCGTCGCACTCTGAGGTTCCTCTGCACCGTCGTCAGCAAGAGTATCCAAGAAAAACTAACAGTCCGCTGTGAAACTCCCTGCAGCACTGTGACTCAGTTTTGGTTGGCATGACGGCCAGTGAAAGCACAAATACTCAGGCTCCCCGTCTGCATCATCCTGACTAGCAGAGCTGCTGCTGCTGTGGATTCCCGCCAGACAGCAGCACAATGAGCCTCAGCTGCTCGCTTAGTTTCATTAACTCTGTGCTGCTTTGACTCTGATAACTTATTAAAAACATGGAGACATCTTCTCTATTGATTGCTTGCTTCTGTTTACTGCCAGGTGGATAGAAAGTTCTGAGATGTCTCCAGGCATAGAGAAGAAAACCTACCAAGCCAAAACCCCTGCAGTTGTCCCCACATGACGTCAATATGACGTGATTGGATGCAAAAGTTATATACATGCTCCCTAGTCATGCTGTAAAAGTAGAAGTATGGTTGGAAAAAAGTTAAGAGCTTCTTTTACTAATTTTTGTTATTAGAACTTGTCTACAAATAGTAGCTTTCTGAATGATTGGCAGATTGGATTTAGTAGTGTGCTGCTTCATTTGATTTGGTTTAGACAGGTATAATCCTAATTTTGGAAGATAAATGTAGATCTACAATCTTCCCTTTCCAAGAGGCAAGAATAGTAACATGATAGTCTACTATGTGATAAAGTTATCTAACTAAACCACAAAATATATCATTCTTAATTCATTTCAAATCACTTCTAACAAAGCAAATCAGTTTCGGATGTCACTCTGGCCATTGCCATCTTTATTATTCAAAAATTTTAAGTCTCAGTACAATTTAAAGAACAATCTAATCATCTGAAGACTTTTCAGATTGATCCTACATTGGGTAGAATTTAATATGTCCATGTCAAGCAGTGACATCAGGATGTAATGGTACACACTGGTCAAACTTAGTCCTGAATAAAGAGCTTAGACATTCTCCCTAAATATGGTACAGGTCAGAAAGTGCACACAGAGTAGTACTGTACTGCACCATGCAAGGGCTTGAGACATCACTGAGGTCTGACATGGACATTTTCTTAATATAAACAATCTACACATATATTACCTTAAGCAGCAGCACAGTATACAGAAGAAACTGATTTTGTAACTTTGTATCAGCAGCACAGTTAATGTTTGGCATCTATCCTCTGGCTCCATCTCGCACCGCAGCATGTCTGCACTGAGGAAGCTCGGGGAGTGATGATAGCAAAACTTCTCCCTCAAAGGACTATAATCACAGCCTACAGGTGGAAACTGATTGAAATGCAAAGCAATGATGATGATGATCGCTAAGATGATTGCAGCAAGGAAGGAGCAGCAATAAAGGTATAAGCAACTGTGGTAAATAAAACTTAAGCATCTCACAGAATCAACATTTTAAAAGACCTGCTAGTTGCTAATAGTGTGTTGGAGTGCATCACCCTCTTCTTTCTAGAATTATTCAGTATCTAGAGGTCATGGCTGTCCGACCAAACCTCAACATCAACAGCCTTTGTTTGCATTATCTGCTGGCTAGAAGCTTTTGTTCCCCAGTGAGAGTTTGCATGTCCTTGGTCAGTCCAGGTGATGTGAATGTTGAGCCAAAACGACACTGCCAGTCCAAAAAAAAAAAAAAAAAAAATTGCACACTAATATTTAATTGGACTGCGTTTAGTTCGGAGAATGCCACACATTCACTGTGGCATCATTTTGATAAGCTTCTGCAATGTCACAGCATTTATTTCTGTCCAGAGATGCATTAATTTTTCACCAAGATCTTGCATTCGGACAAAGTCTTCTCCAGAACATCCCAAAGATTCTCAATAGGGCTGATGTCTGGACTCTGTGGAGGTCAATCCATGTGTGAAAATGACATCTCATGCTCCCTGATCCACTCATTCACAATGTGAGCCCCATGAATCCTGGCATCATCATCTTGGAACATGCCCATGTCATCAGAGAAGAATAACTCCATTGATAGAAAGACCTGGTCATTCAGTATGTTCAGGTAATCAGCTGACCTCATTCTTTGGGAACATAACGTTGCTGAATCTGACCAACCCCAGATCATAACCCTAAACCCCCACAGGCTGGTAGGAACTAGCCATGATGAGTGCATCACTTCATCCACCTCTCTTCTTACCCTGATGCCCCCATCACTTTGGAACAGGGTAAATCTGGACTCATCAGACCACATGACCTTCTTCCATTGCTCCGGAGTCCAATCTTTATGTTACCTAGAAAATTGAAGCCACTTTTTTTCTGATTAGCCTCACTGATCAGTGGTTTTCTTAGAGCTACAGCTGTTTACTCCCAATCCCTTGAGTTCCCTTTGCATTGTGCATGTGGAAATGCTCTTACTTTCACTATTAAACATAGCCGTGAGTTCTTCTGTTGATTTCCTACGATCATCTAAAAGTTTGTTCCGACCACATTTCTTCCTCGAAGATGATGCTTCACCACTATCCTTCAGGTTCTAATAATGCGTTGGACGGTTCTTAACCTGATTATAGTAGTAGTTTCAGCAATCTTCTTAGTTGTTTTCTTTGCTTGATGCAGGCCAATAATTTGACCTTTCTGAGACACATTAACATCTTTCCATGACCACAGGATATGTCTTCCAACATGGTTGTTTAAGAAATGAGAAGCTCCTCACTACATCAGCTACGGTTAAATAAGTCGTTGAAGCTGAAACATATTCATCACTGCAGTAATTATCCAATGGAAGGATCTTACCTATTTGTTTATTTAAATCCAAGTGGTGACTTGGACCTACCCACAGCACACCACAGCCTCAAGTGTACAGAGAAAAACATGTCTGGAGTCCAGTATACCCAACAACCATCATTCAAACCAGTTGTCTTTTTAAAATACGTTGGCTACACAAACCAGCAATTTAACAAGTCAAAGAAAGAAAGAAAGAAAGAAAGAAAAAGAAAGATAATCAACTAATCTTCAACAATTCTCTAATGTGTTCATTATAAAGAAATCATCACTTCGTTTGCAGCACGACTGTCAAATCTCTCATCTGTTAATAAGAGCTTTGGAGCTGATGGCCAAACAGAGATGACAGCCTCTTTGTGTCTCTAAACTGCCTCCCAAACAAATCCGACCAACTCCCCATGAAATCTATTCATGGAGCCATTAACGTAATTGTGTCGTATGACATGTATGAAATCAACAACAATGCTGCGCTGCCTTAGCCTATTTAAAAAGTGATGGACTGACAAACTGATTGGCGAATGGGACAGAGAGATGGGAATGGGAGGAAAAGGAAGACAGCTGTGATGAAAGAGGTTTGTGTGAAATAAAGACAGGTGGGCTCCACAGAAATAAAGGAGTGGTTGTTTCGTGCTTCTTTGATGAAGACAGGAGTTCTATAACAATGCAGAGAGAAGTTCAGAATGTTTTTTCACGAGATTATGTCTAGAAAGCAATCCTGTCTACCAAAAACGGATATTTCTAAACAAGTAAACTGCATCCTCAGTTAGCAATTGGGAAAAAAAAGTCCTTTGTCCCTAAAAGATGAAACAGTGATAAGTCAGCATTAGGTCTTTCACCATGGAGACCTGGTTACCACAATCAAGAGTCCCATCATATACATAACTGGTTGGCTGAAAAGAAGCAACAGTGAAGCAGAAAAATAGGTAAATATGGCAAAAATGTGTTAATTTGAAGTGAATGTGTAATATGTTGAAAACAAAGGTGGAAGAATGCAGTTTAGTTGTATAGAAATGTCTTTTTTAGGATAAATAGCTGCTACTAAGACAGTACTGACTCTGTGAGAATGTAGATGGACAGTGTTTATTGGAGTTTAATCAATAGTTGTGAAGACGCAACCGATCCACACACTACTTTCACTTTCCACACAGTCAAGGTGCCACCATGCTGCGTACTGTGCTGGCAGCATGGCTAAAAAAATTAACAAAACTTGAACGGAGTCTTAGAATGTAGAAAATTTGAGCACATAACATGAACTGTTCTAAATAATAAATACTTTATATTGTGGTTTGATCCAGGTCATAATATCAATAAAAAGACCAACACCAGAGATTAGGGGGAAAATATCATTAGATCTACAATAAAATAATAATTACCTAAAACAATTGAGCCCTTGCAACAACCAAAGATTCTTGTACTGCTAGTGCAAGGCCAGTAGGGATGCAGAGGGTTTAAATAATGAATAATGATCCTATTGGAAATATTAAAGGGACGTTGTGGGACCATTTGAGCATCATTCTACGAGGAATCCGTTTCTAAAGGGGTTTACGTTGTACCAGACAAGGTTTATGCTTTGGCAACTGCCTACAGACCCAGTTCTTTCATATGACATGACAGCGTTTCATAAAGGATAGTTAGGGCAGGAATAAACCCAAAACAACTCAAACTGACAAACAGCCACTGTGAAAATGTGTGTGAGGTTGTGTACATGTGGGATTGCCCACATGTACACAACCTCACACACATTTTCACAGGACTGCAGATTATTATTATTATTGTTATTATTGTTGTTATTATTGTTATTGAAATGAGTTGTTTTTTTGGTATTTATTTTTAGCCTCGATGTATGGACACTTTAAATACGGCTTTGGAGTTGCTAAAACCTGATGACGCTGCCATTGAAACATCACCTTCATCTCGTGTCCAAGCTTTTAATTTGATGACTCGCGTGTAGTATGTTGCTCTACCAGAAAGCGTTTTATCGTGTCTCCATCATATCTGCCATTTATCGTGCTTTAGGAATATGTATTTTACAATATTTGTGAGCTTAAGGCATGAGCATGACGTCAACCAAACTGCCATGTTGGCAGTCTTGATTTTACCCCATAACTCCACATATAACAATGCTGCTGCCTGAACTACCCGTTTTTAAATTTCTCCTGAGTGAATACACTTGAGCTGTAGAAAGTGTTGCTTCTACATGATGAATTATGTGATTATTTGTTTATATTTCCCTCTAATTTTTCCTGAGTGTGAGCAAACACACAAACTCCCTGAGCGTCCCTTGGACCACTGTGAGCAACATCAGACGTGTGCACTGTGGTCACACCAGCATCACATCCATTCAAGTTACATGGTTCATTAAAAGAATCAAATTACAGCATTTACATTTCTGTTAAAACACTTTGTCAACAGGAGCCAGTTGAAGGCTGCAGTGATTTTAGTGACACTACAATGTATAAGAGTGAAGTTATTGAATATTTGTCTCTCTTTACTGCAAATTGCAGACGGACCCTGTTCACTCCATAGACACCAATGTTATTCCTGTAGCTTGAAAGACAGCTACTGTTGATAAAACTGGGCTTGTAGCACATTGTCTGCCTTGCAACAATGGGAAAGAGGCACTGTTTATGTTTTGACAACCTATATCTAATGAGTTATTGATGATGGAAGTGTGAATCTGCGAATATCTTTCCAATTTTACTGAACTTGGGGCCACTACCACCTAAGGAGTGATATGTTTAATTTTGAAAAAAGCATTTAGCCATACTTAAAGCTTTAAGTGCTTTATTAACACGGAACTCAAAATTTTGTATTGTTTTATTATCACAGGTTCTGTCTGAAAAGAGGTGGCATCATTTTAAACAGTGAAATCAAACTAACAAAATGTAATGACCAACCAGTGAGCAATACTGGATTCTGCAAAAACATAAACAACTTTATTTTTTTAAAATCTAAATCTTATCTTAACACAGTTAATGTATTAACTTATTTTTGTGTGTATGCATGTATTTATTGATTTATTTAGTACTGTTAACATATCAGAGTTCTGAGTGAGTTTTTCTTAAGATAGGCAAAGGCCACTTATTGATTACATATAGGCTATTTAATGTTTACGAAAAACTAAAATGCATTAAAAAAAAAACAACTTAGGCATTTATTGAGTTACTAAAATACTGTAGAGTACAGACCACATCAGCATGATTATAAGCATCCTCTGGTAAATTAACAACCAGATACTGATGTCTCTCACCATATGGACTTCAGGAGATGACTGGGGGATGATAAACTGTGACCTACTGGTTGGGTTCTCTCTGTTCTCATGTTTCTTACATGTTTGTCCCCTGACAGCCGGGTCCTAATGTTTTTTGAGCAACACACCATACTATGACGTTTTTACAATGATGGTTCTACTATGAAACGAGTTTGACATGTTCAGGTGTTCTTTGTGTGAAAACTCAGAGATTTCAGGTATCAGAAGGTGGTTTTCAACTTTCTTTGTTAACTTTCTGCTTCAACTTTAAACTAAATTTCCTTCACTAACCCAGCCCTCTGGACTTCCAGTAAGCTGTGTTCCTATTGGCTGTCCAGGTGGCTGTGTTCCTATTGGCTGTCTAGGTGCCTGCTTGGTGTTATCAGGAACACCTGAGCAGCTCAGTGTCTTCCTGCTTTATTTAGCTGCAGACAAACATTTCCTCTGTTTCTCTTCACCAGTGAACTGGGTTTGGCTCCATTGCTTTAGTTTGTTTTTTAGGTGTTGGCTTGCAGCTTCCAGCAGTAAAATCATCTTTAATGTGTTTCTTGGTGTGTTTTAGGGCTTTGTACTGGATAGTTGTCTTGGTAAATGTGGTTCTTTAGCCACAGTTAGTACATGGTGCTAATGTGTGCAGTGATTAGTGGATTTGTTGCAGCTGAGTTGTGTCTTTATCTTGGCTGTAGTGAGTCTTCAGAGGTTTTTGGTCAGACACATTCTGTATTCTTGTTTGTGAACCAATGTTGGTTGTCCAGAAGGTAGGAGTTCCTGTCCTGATTCTCTGTTCTCAGAGGTTCTCTGGTAGGCTGCAGGAGACTTTAGCGTTTGGGTTGTACTAGTTTGGTTTTTGTATGGTTTCATTTGGACGACTATCTTGAGGCCCCTCCATGTAGTTTAGTGAGGTTTTCTGCAACAGTTCTACAAAGCAACCTGCAGCAGAAGAGACTTCGAGAGTTTTTAGGAAGTTCTGGAGACCAGACTTTAGAGCAGCAGAAACATTTGTCAGTAGTTTGAGCAGGAGAAGGTGAGCTTCAGAGTAGAAATGAGACAGAAACCTTCTTGACCCGTGTGGTGAGGTCCTGTACCAAGAGTTTGAGCAGGTTGTGAAGAGTCTGTAGTTCTTTGGTCTGAAAGCACAAGAAGAGTCGACTCATTAAAGGAGAAAACAGGAGATATTGTTGGTTCTTCTGTTGCTCTACAGTTTCCTTAGACTGAATATCAAGTTTATATTTTAAATGATTTCCCATGTGAGCCCAAGAAGACTTCAATAAACTCCCTCCATCCCCTGGACACAACATATTTTATTACCATGTTAAATCTTTTTTTTTTTTTTTTTTTTTTAATGTTTTTGAGTTTTAATCATAGTTTTTTCTCTTTGCTTGTTTAGTTTTGTCGTCTGTGTAAAAGGTGCTAAACAAATAAAGTTGAATTGATAAACTGAATAATTGACTAACTCATGATTGTGACAACAGAAGTATTTTCATTGTGATTTAAGGGTTTGTTTCATTTTTAAGGCTGAGGTTAAAATCTTAACAGAAAAAATGAGATTAAAGAAAAAAACTACATAACAAAAAGCAATTAAATCAAAGGAAAAAAATTAATACAATAAAACTTTTAAAAAGTTTTAT